>NC_043974.1:31167217-31362217 GCF_902148855.1 Sphaeramia orbicularis
GGGATCAGATTGGGCTGAATGTGGCCCCTGAGCTAAAATGAGTTGGACACCCCTGCTGTAAGCCATCATTTTGTTTAAAAACGCACCTGTATTTTATGATCTCTGTTCTGATCAGGGCTCATGTCAACTTATGAGCTTTTTATTCAATTCACAATGTGTCATAATGTGTCAGTATAGGATGTTGGGATGTCATACTTTTTTTTTTTTCTCCTTTTTAACACACATTTGATTGCTAATTTCAGAATTTTAATCATAATTACTACTTCAAATTATTATTTTTTTGACATGTATGACCATTTATTGTAGTATTGTCCTTTAAATTTTGCATTTTTCAGTGAAAATCAAGTATTCATGTAGACATCATATATGTTCATAAAAACTCAGAGTGAATTCAAAAGTCATGATATCAAAACAGAGAAAACTGATCAAAAACTGACTAATACAGCAAAATATTATCATTCACTGAACATAAAATCAAGCTGCAACCACTGCCATTTATCAAACTCCATGGGTTTTATTGGTGAATCAATGTTGTAGAAGATTGTGTTTCCATGTTCACTATGAAGCCTCTGAATGTCCAAATGGGTCATATCTGATAACCATGAGAGGATGAAAACCTGCATTATTGAAGTTTATTGATAGAATTAGTGGTTCAGAAGTATTAAATATTTTAGATCAATAGATACTTCTGGTCACTGTTGGCTGTTTAAGTCTTTGAGGACTAAGCAACAGGACTGGAGATAAAGGAAAACATTTATTTTTAATGTCCTGCTGCTGCTATGGTTTATGCAGTCCAGGCCTGTGTCTTACCTAATTTACATTTGATAGATTAGATCTCCAAAAAAGACTTTGTAGAGAGCCAAGTCCTCCAAACATTCTCCTTTGTTCTCCATCCTCAGTGTCATTTTATGAATTGAGACTTCCTTCTAGATGGTGCGCTGCGGCAGATTTCCAGGTCACAGTCGAGGGTGAAGGTGTTAAGAAGGTGAAATATAGGAAATAGAGAAGAGCCTTTGGTCTAAAAGATAAGATGATTGGATTTGATGGCCAAAGGTCAAGGGTTTTTTGACTTTATTAAACACATATTTGATCATAACTTCAACTAACACATAGGCCTAGTAGCAGGAATGAAAAATAGTGAATTCATCTAATTAAATGTATGGTTCTTGTTAGCTGTTGCTTTTTCTGTCTAATATCCAATATCTAGTCTCCATGGTGTCTGTGAGGTACAACGGATGCAATTATAAGCCAGCATGATCTTAATTATTAAAACTCCATATTCTTTATTAGCTTAATATTCCTGCTTTAGACCCGAGCACTCTGAACAAATGAAGGCAGTGAATAGTTCATCGAACTGACCGATCCGGTAAAGGAAACAGCGTTTAGCGGTGTGATTAATGGGGTCAATATGCTGCTAACGGGGGACACTAAAACATGTCATTTTAATCATGGCATTGCTTGTGGGAGAGGCAGGAGCAAATGATTTCATTACCATTTCCGAGCATCTTGCTGCTCTGCATTAAAAGCCCTCCCTGTGTCAGGAAGCCGGAGACGAAGAGTGTAAAGCAGCGGGCTCCAGAGAAAGAATGTCTGTCATTTCACATAGCTGTTCCCCCAGAGAGTGGAGGCATAATGGCAGAAAGTGTGCAGTGTTTTACTCTGGAAACAACATGCCGTCAGTGTCAGAGCTTGTGAACTTTGCATTTTTTATGGCCTGTCATGTTTTGTCAGCGAGTTGAGGGATGTAGCTTTGGTTATGTGTTGTTGTGTGCACCGAGTTTGTGCACAGGGCACTGATTAGGCGAGTCCATGGCTAATATAACTGCATTGGAAAAATGTTTTTGTTCACAGGCTGCCTGGCAGAAATGGCAGCTTGTCCAAGCACTGGTGTATTTGTCACATGTAATTAATTTTTCTCCCATAAAAACGCCCACTGGGATGATGGAAAAGGTGGGTTCATTAACCTTCCTCACCCAAGCTTCCTGTGGCACTTTACAATGTATTGGTTGCTGGTTTCTCCAATCGCCTGTAGCAGAAAAATGTGTTGGAATGAAACACCTTGCTTTCAAGATGGCTGTTTTGCTCAGGGACCTAAAAACTGTCTCAGTCCAAAATTTTCAGATGCTTTTAGGGTACATTCACACTCTCTACTTCCTGCACAGTGCACATCAGAAGACATTTTAGAAGCCCCGTCCCAGCCTTCCCAGTTCCCCCTATTCCCAGTTCTCTGTCGCTCTCTCTGCCTTCCTGTCCCTGCTGCAACGCTCGGATTTTAAATCGCTTTTTTCACAGTTTATTTCAAATTGACATTTCACGGAGTTTAATCTCTAGGGGGGAACAATGGGTACATTCCATCACACAGACTGATATGAAAAGCCCCAGACCTTGTGAATGGGACATAAGAGACAGAAAAAAATAAATAAATGAGAAGTGACCCAGAATACTGATGACAGAAACCACAGGAGCCGGCAACTTTGCATTTCAGCTCTGACACGTTCTTCTCCTTTCTGTGACTCCTTTCTCTTCTTCCTCTTCTTTATTGTCAGTCAAGGCCCTTGCAGTCTGCTTACAGGAATGTGCTAAAATATTCAGAAACATTATCCACAGGCTGATTGAAGCTTGTTAAAAGTAAAGGGAGGAGCATCTGCATGAATATCCTCCCATGGTGCAGGCATGTGGTTCATTTCTGGAGCAGGATCTTGATGCCTTAACTTGCTGTGTAGGGCGGGGGGAAAAAACAAAACAAAACAAAAAAACACAGTCGATTGTCCAGTGGGTAGTTTGATGTTGATCTGGGTGACTGTGGGCAGTAGAAGATGCTCCAGTTGAATCATTGACTTGTATTATACATTTGGAACCCAGTGGTCAGGAGAAATAAACAATTGCATTTATTCATTATACATTTCCAAAGTGTTTGCCTTTTAATGACATGACATCTCATATTATAACATAGAGACATAGAGCCTGGCTTCAGCATTGTAGATAAGCCCTGGGGACCCCCGCTCTGACAATCACGGACCGCTACCCCACCCCCCAGCTCTGAGAGATTGTTTCCATTGACTTTCTTGTAGCAAGGGCCCAACATGATTATGTTTCAGGGAGCCCAAAATTGGTAGCAGCACCCCAGTACGTTGCATAGGGAGTGCCCCCCTCACGACTGGAGGGGGTCGGACTTTACCAGCAAAGAGGGTGGGGGAGAGGGGTACCATGACATACCTTATTGTTGAGGACCTGAGGACCAGGGGGTGGTGGTGGTGGTGTGTCATGGAAATTTGGCATTGCAACTTGATAGCGATACTTATACAGACTAACGCCCCCATTTTTTTTTTTTTTTACGCCCCCATTTTGGTCTTAGCCCCCACCCCCCCCACCCCACCCCACAGTGTCCCAAGTAGGAACACTACTCTAGGGTAATAAACTGCTTTGGATGCATGTAGTTGATAGAAAAATGTAGCCATGGTTGAATTTAGTGGACAAGTTGATTTTCAGGCTTTTTCGGTTGACTTTCTTATACACATTGTCCCAAAGTAGCAAGAGAACTTATTTTTATCTTATTTTGTCATCCCAAGGGACAGTGTTACGAACAGCTGGGCCTCCAGTGTCATCTATATCTAATGACCTGTATAAAAGTTTGTGGAGGTGATAACAGCAGTTAGATTTGTAATATCTTCCTCTGTTAATGGGTGACTTGTTCCATTATCATTTTATTGTAATAATGCACTCTGTTTTATGAGATGAGGAAAAGAAAAAAAAAATGTCCCTGCAATGACACCAACAGGACCATTAAATGTGGGTATATTTTCTGTTCGGTGTGTACATTTTGGAAGTCTTTTTAACATATTTGCTGGTAAATATTTGTATCAAAATAATCATGGATTGAAAAAAAGTGATTCTGAGAGCTTGTACTCCTCTGTTTTGTCATTTGTAGATACACCACTTCTATCTTCTGTTTTCTGTGTTGGAGTCACAAATGGTGACATGGACTTCATGGTGCATTCAGGTACATCTCACTCTATAATCTATACTTGAATGGCAATGAAGGTTGTTAATAATATTTTTTTTGTTTTTTTCCTTTGCTAAAATGCAGGCCTCCTTCTGTCACTCCTTTCTTGTTCAGTCACTACAGTATTTTCAATAATGAAGCACTAACATCACAACCTCAGTCCTTAAAAATTCAAGGGAAAAAAAAAAATCTTCAAATTATCATCGGGAAGCTTCAAATTATTCTTAGGTAGCGCTGTTATAATTTCCAAATTGGTTTACAGTGGCATTTTTTAAATACTAAAACCATATCTAGTATCTATAATTTTTTTTTTTCCAGTTTTATATGCTTAAACTCAAGATTTTTTCCTCTTTGTCCCCTTGGTCGGTGAGAAATTGCATTTCAGATGTTGACACCATATGTTAAATTACAACTTGAGAGTAAATTTTTTGGGGGGTTTATGCATGATGTTAAACTGAAACACAAGCCTCTTCTTGAGCTTCAAGCATAAATGCAAAAATACAGTAAAAAGTTTTCAGCTGAGATCATAAAAATGCCAGTATTTCCTCAAACTGTGTCAGATTATGTCATATAGCAGAGGTGCTGATTGTATAAAATAGGACACACCCCCCACACACACACTGCAAACCACTGTGAACTGTAGAAATCCACTTTAAGCTTTGTGTTTTTTCTTAATTACATCTCAGTATTTTACTAATAATAAAATCACTCTTCTGCTACTGTAGTGAACATACATATACTGTTTATCTACTACTATCGGAATAGTGTCTACTACTATGTACTACACCTGCCACTCATCGACTTTAACAGTTCACAGTACATGAGTCACATTTTATGTCCACAACACTCGCCCTTTTATGCTGCAGCTACTTTAACACAAGACTTCTACAAATGAAAAAAAAAAATTTGGTGTGCTCATACTGTTTTTGTGTTTTCATGAAGGCTGCCATTCTTCGATGAAGACACATTTTCCAGACTTTTAGCTGCCGAGAGAAACACATAGTTCTCCAGTATCAAACTGTTTCAGGGTTCAGGCAGTTTTGGACTGTTGCAGGTCATTAGCGGACCCCTTCCCTCCTCCTTGTCTGCAGAACCATAACACAGTGTGGAGTTAATATGGGAGTTGCATGTTACTTTAGTTTGGTGTAGTTTTGTCAATAACGGACAATCACTCCTTGTTTTTCTGCTGTGTATTCACTAAAGCTGCTCACCTGTTCTACTCTTTTACTTTCATAACTAATTTTTCTTCTACTCCTTGTCTCTCCTGGGTCCCAGTGATGCAGGAGCTCAAAATGATTAGGTTGTGATCTGTCCTAAGTTTGTGTTTGTTTAGTTTAATTCCCTAAATTAACATGTCATACATACAGTATATTTCTTATGTGTGTTAGCTTGACTGACTCCCTTTTCTTATATTATGCTGCTTTCTTCATTTTTACAAGCTGAATTTTTTTTCTATCCACATACACATTTTAAGATCCAGTTCCTTGATCATTGTTGCCATGCAAGTAGCTTTTATTATCGATATTGCATAGACACCTCTAAAGCTGTAGATGTCTGCTTTTTTAACACTTAAAATGACACAGAATCACTGAAAAGCAAAATAAGCTGCATTGTACTTGTAATTTTGCTGATTTTTATAAGACATTCTCATTATATAGGAGTGATATTTTGCTTTTTTTTTTTTTTTTTTACTGGATTTATGCATTTTAAAACATTTCTCTGTGGTCTACAGGGTGGGGAAGCAAAATTTACAATATTTTGAGGCAGGGATTGAAAGACAGTGTATGACCAATTAGTTTATTGAAAGTCATGAGAATTTATTTGCCACAAGAAAATTGACATAATAGAAAATGTTTTTATTCTAAGTGTCCTCCTTCTTTTTCAATAACTGCCTTCACACGCTTCCTGAAACTTGCGCAAGTGTTCCTCAAATATTCGGGTGACAACTTCTCCCATTCTTCTTTAATAGTATCTTCCAGACTTTCTCGTAATAGTTTTGCTCATAGTCATTCTCTTCTTTCCATTATAAATAGTTTTTATGGACACTCCAACTATTTTTGAAATCTCCTTTGGTGTGACGAGTGCATTCAGCAAATCACACACTCTTTGACGTTTGCTTTCCTGATTACTCATATGGGCAAAAGTTTCTGAAAAGGTATGGATAATAGTGTTAGGTATGATTATGACATCAATATATGTTTGGTTTGAAAACAATTGATGTAGTGCCTGCTGAGAAAAAACAACTAAATGTTCATTGTAAATTTTGCTTCCCCACCCTGTACATAAACTGTAAATGCTATGCTTAGGTCTGAATTCTTCATTAATTCAACTCCACAGGTCCATCTTCAACCCTATTTCTGACTAATGACACCAGAAAGGTCGTTTTGACCCTTTAAATCTAAATGAGCCACTTCACACCCCACCCCTTCCAGGTTGTTGACCATGCTTTCTGTCCCGTTCAGCCACTTGTGTTCGTTAATACAACCAACAACAGAACACTTTAGGTAATTGGCTCAAAGTTTGGACATATTTTCAGTTTTTACTACAACTGCTGCTGCTGACAAACAATTATGGGGTACTCTGAGAAATGTTCGTAGGAAGTCTTGACCTTATATGTACAAATGTCGTGCTGTAACTACTTATAAAATGTAACAAATTAAGAAGGAATTGAAACAGGTTGTAGAAATCCACTCTTTTTTTGCCAGAATGAATATAAAGATAGCTTTGCAGCACCTGGAGGGTTCCAATTCAAATTTTTTGAACTATTAGGGTCCAAATACACAAATAAATGTACCAAAAACTAATTAAAGTGGGTTTAGCAAAATATGACCCCTTTAATTAAGTTTATTATACTAAAATTATAGTCATTATGCAGTTGACCCTGTGCTGAAGGCTTCATAACATTATGGAGTTTTGAAACAAAACCAGGAGGTAGATGGAATGATCTTGGCTCTCGGACTAGCAAGACATATCCGATGCTGCTGTATTAAGTCTTTATCAGGCTTGGCTCGACTAACAGTCATTCATCTTCACAGTCATCACTCACATCATTCACAGTCATGCCATCACCTCCAAACCCCAAAAGTACTGAGCGAGTCTCACAGTGAGAATGTGGACGCTTCAACAAGAAACACCACTGTCAGAGCCCAGTAATGGATTACCTCAATGTTCAGACTGTCACGGTCAATGTTTGCCCTGACATTTCATGTAAAATTCTTTTCCCTTGGTGAAATATCATATTGGAGCGACCAGACTGTGGTTTGTTTTGTCAAAGTGGTTGTCACTGTGTAGGGGGTATAATTCCCTACTCGTCTTCTCCTTACTTTTTGTACCCGTCAGTCCTCGCATCTCGCTTGTTTGGCTAAAAGGACTGCTATTTTTTTTCCCGTTTTTCTCAGTGGCAGCCTTGAAAGGAAAACAGTGTAGGCAGAAAATTGGGAAACAATTTCCGTTAAATGGAGAGTAATTGGAACAGAAATAGAAAGCTGTTTGTGCATGTTAAATATCATTTTCTTGTTTCATTAAAAATCTCAGAAATGTGTGCAGGTGTGCTAAGATGTTCAGGATGATTACCTCTGCTTGGGTTGAATTAAACGAGACCTGTGCTCGGAAATATACGACGGCACCAAACTTAGCCTACTGGTAACAGTAATAAACATGCTGCCAGACTGAAATTCACAAGACAGAATTGAATTGGGCGGCGTGTCTAACAGCAGGACTGATGGGAAATGGTGTGGGTAAGGTTGCAAATGCACTGTCTTTGTCCTTGAGTGCAGTGCAGCCAAGCCTAATGCTTATTTTAAGTTGCCATTCTCTTTTAGAAGAATATCTTCAAACAACTTGTGAACTGAATCTTGTTATTTTGCACGTTTAATAAGATCTGAGTAAAAATAAATGTAAGTGAATGTATCTAGCTTGTTTCGGTTTGATTATAATACCACAACATGCCAGTTAATGCCATTATTGCAGTGCTAGAGGTTATACCCTTTGCACTGTCCATGTATTTACCTTTCTTGATATTCTACTCATGGACAGCATCATCTCCTGGAAAGCTATTGTGCGGCTCATGGTACAGAAAATCACCACAGGCAAAATGAGTTTGACATTGGTCCATAGTACAGGCAATGGAGGGTGACATATCCAATATCGGGAGAGTGGCAGGGCTAAATATTTTTGTCAGGCCAGCGGCTTTACTGCGAAGAGATGTGGATGAAGGGTTCATTTGGGTCTGGGTTTGAACACTGCATTCTGGAAAGTGCGACTTCAGGTAAATGTTTCTCTTTGGTCTACCCTTGTTGGAGGCAGTCAGAGGACACTAGAGGACAAACGTGGAAGCTGCTTAGATCAGAAGACAAACCGTTACAGCACTTGTCAGTCACTTTGAGGTGTGTTTCCTGAATTGGGATAGAAAAATGTATGGTAGATTCAGCTACATCATTTAGAGGAAGGAAAATGTACATGGATTTTAATGTATTCGCACAAATTCCTTTTGACTTTGTGATGATACCTGCCATAAGTATCTTGATGTTGATTCTGAAATGATAGGACGGCCAAAACCTAAAAAAGTCAAATAGTAGATGAGAGAACATCTATTGGACCTTGTTGGGATTTATTCTAAAGAGTTTGATGGACGATGCAGATCACAAACTGCTTTTTGGGAGAGACTTTCTCTTTAATTGTAGTTTTTTATTAATCTTATTTGACTCGGTTGAGGTTGGGTGATTTGTCCAAAAGTTCATATTATCTTTTTTCTCACCTTTTATAAAACATAGGTGAGTTACAAGCAAACTACAACTTACTCTGTGGTTTTCTCTAGTTTCTGGAGGCTTAGGTTATGTGTGACGCTTTTTTACCTCTGCCAGGAGGTATTGTGATCACTTTGCTTTGTGTGCGTGCATGTTTGTTTGTTTGTTAGCAAGATAACTCAAAAAGTTATGGACGGATTTTCATGAAATTTTCAGGAAATGTTGATACTGGCACAAGGAAGAAATGATTAAATTTTGGTGGTGATCGGGGGGGGCATGGGGGCCCACTAATCTGCCTTGTCAGAGGTCTGCACTCTCCGAGTGCTTTTCTTGTGTTGTGCTGTGTTTGATTAAAATGCATCATTTTTGACACTAATTCACAGTTGTAGTTTCCGATAATTACATAGACGGTTGCAACCTGACTGATTACGCCAGAATTTTATAAGCAACCAAAAATTTTTGTAGACTCAACTTTTCCGTAAAGCATCCGTGTAAATCAGATTCAGTGCATATTGGAGGTCAGAGCACAGATCTGCAGGTGATGAACTTAAGATAATTCTTCTTCATTATTGTTTCAACACTCTGCAAATTAATTTGGTTTCAATCTGAAGTGTTTGTGTAAACAGAGCCTAAACTATCACAATAAATGGACTGAAATGAACTCCGTAGCCTTGTGACCTGTGATAGTAACATTAATGCTACAAAGCCAAAGGTTAGTGTAAAAACTCTGTAAAACATTGTAATTTTACCAGTGACTGGGCCTTTGAAAACAAGTAGGAGAGTGTGCAAAGCTCTTGACATAGTAGATCAGACACATAATTAGTTTCCTGCAGCTGAATCCAGAACAAAATATATGTATAGTCCAAAACAGAAACAAAAATGATTTTATGTTTCGCTTTACTTGATTTTTTATTGCTCATGATAGCTTTTATTTTGAAATTTAGGTTTTATTTTTGTTTTCATGAATAAAATAGACATTTTTATGGTTTGTTAATATTCATTGATAGCTTTGTGATGTATGGTAACTTATAAATGTAACTTAATACATACTTTTGGTGTTGTTCGGGGCTTTTTTTAAACTCTTAGTCCTCAAGGATGTTTACTTTTACCTCCATTACCTTTGCTGTTGAGTGGTCTTATCTTCAGGACATATCTTATTTTTTTTACTGTTAAAACAAGGTTGGGGAACGTGTTTTGGCACATTTAATAGTAGACAAAGATGGTCATGTTACTAAGCTGTTTTTTTTCTCCCCTAAACACTGAGGGAAGGGACTATGACAAGACAAATTTCAGGCTTTATAGATAAAGTGCAGTCCATATCCTGTGAGAGATAGGACAGCACCATTACTCACTGTTGGAAGCCCTTGTGTATACCGAGGCCATACTGCCACAGCAGATGTATTATCACTCAGGGACTGCTAAAGATGCACAGAGTGAGCACTGCTGGTATCTAAACAGTACATTCTTTAGTAGAGTTTCCTTTCTGTCTCCGGTTCGTCTCCCGGGTTTACGTCTTGGTCAGGGTCCAGTCCCTGTTTTAGTTCACCCATGCTTTGTAACGTGGTGATTTTAGGCTGCTCTTACACATAGCTGCAAGTCCGCTTCCTGCTGGGATAACAGCCCGGGGAGTGTGTCACAGTAGAGGAAATAACCCGGTCAAATCGATGGACTGTTTTTTGAAACGCCAATCAGACTTTGAACAGAGAGCAATTTGGATCAGTCTGCACCATCTGTGCTCTAAGGTGCAAGTCCAAGGTCAAACCTTTTTAGAAATCTATTGTCACCCCAGAGCCTTGGAGTTTGAGAGACAGGAGACAGATATGTCAAGAAACAAACTATGGAGGCGTCTAATAGAGGACGAGAATATGTTGTGTTGACCTTGTATTTTGTTCTTTATGGTCATTTACCAACCTGTCACTGCTTCAGTGTACCATCTGCTTTCATCTAGTAATATATTAATTGTGAATGTGTTTGTATCTCTCATATATTACACATAGTTTTAGTAAGGAAAGTACTTTAGAGCCAGGCTTTGTCCTGAGTTAATATACCCACAAAATAGGGAATTAAAAGTGGAAATAGTCTAATATAGATATATAATATATGTAATTGTTTTTCCACATTGTGCAGTCATTTGCTGAATATGATAACTTTAAATGGTGATTTTTTTTTTTTTTTTTCTCCAGGGGGGGTTAACATGTTAATACCACAGCTCATCTTGTCTTGTCATGAGTAGGTTCAGAAGCCATGACAGAAAAGGACAAGATCTAGTTCTGTTCCATTGTGGGCCCCATGAAAGCTAAACGTTGTGGACCCTTTATAAAATTCAATATCTTCTCGATTTATCGGAGCCAGGGTGTATCCACTTGATCCCCCCAGAAATGCTGGGCCCTTGTCACGTTTAAACACACACACCCCCCCCCTTTACAGCCCCCCATATCCAGGTTGAGGGTCAATAAAGTAATTTTCTTTTTCAACAACATGAATTTTGAGTTAAAACAAAAATATCATAATATACTAATACATTTACAGGCACCATAAATGTAAATTAAAAAGGCAACATAAAATAAACTGTACATACAAAGAGAACATTCAAATTAGATGTAGAAGTTATAAAGCTTTATACACTAATTAAGACATGAACTTCTGTACACACACACCCTAGAAGTCTCAGAAGATGTACTGTTGGTACACATCACAGTAATGCAGTTCATTAAATATATTAATATATTAATTTATTGTAACACAAATAAAACAAAATTAACCCAAGCAAACAGACAATACCATGGAACAGCAGAGGTTAAAGGTGAGAGCCACACATCGCACATTTGCAAGTTCCAAAACATTTGCAAGTGCCAAACAAATCCCCCCGTCCCAATGTGCATGCTGTAAATAAACACAATACACTGCGGTTACCAAACCTTTTTAGCTTGTGACTCAAAAAGCACCTGTTCATGTCTGTTTGTCATGATTTCCATAATCTCTTTATTTCTACTGCCTCTTGTGTTGCGAGAATGTTTATTTAACTCCTCTTTTGTCATGATACATTTTTTTGTCATTACCATGTTTTTTTCCCCAGTTACTGTTATTTAGTTTTTTCTAGATATGCCTTTTTTTTTTTTGCATCTTTTACAAAACTTTCATGTTTTTACAACTAATACAACAAAGCATTTCACCTGCCTTTATTTAGATCTTCTGTTGTAATGAAAATGAATGACATACATTATAGTATTGTCATAAATTCCCAACAGAAAGGAGAATTGGAAAAAATGCAAATATTTGGATTTGTAGTTTTTTATTTCTTTGTTTGTTTCTTTTTTACTGTCATTGTGCAAGTGAGTTAGAGTTGGTTCTTCTAACCAACTCAATGTCGAGATTGAGTCTAGATTTGTTAATGCTTCATTTATTATTTTTTCATTATGTATATTATTTATAAGATAGATACCATGGATGTGTATTGTTAAAATATTAGCTGGCTTAAACTAAAATTAGGGTAGTTATATGATTAAAAACAGTTATTATTGTTATTATTATAATTATTGTTATTATTTTATCAAAGTTAATCATCAAGTAGAATTCCATGATTGCGACTGCCCTACTTCCCTTTGGGGCACTGAATTAATTGTTCTTTTTATAACTCTCTAACCTTTGTGTCGACTTAACATTCACAGACGTCTCTTGTCCTTGTCAGAAATGACCTGCCTTCACTAAACCCTGAAACAAAGTGGCTTAATTGAATTCTAAACCTGGACTAATCTATTTTGGATGGTAAAAAACAACCTGTCAGTCATCACAAACCTTGTGAATATGTGGATTTTCTTTCCTTATTGACCACATTGAATCACTGCAGACAACTCCTGTTTTATTTACTACTATTTACTGTGGTTTTCTTTTTTGCTAAATGTAGTTCAGGTGTAAACACATTTTTTTTTCGCAAGAGATAGCAAATGCATTACCCTAGAACACAGCAGACATGTGCAGAAAGTAGTTTTTAATGAAACCAATTGTCTTGAACTTCCAACAGTGATATATTTGTGTATCCTGCACAGAAAGGAATTAGACGACAAAATATATTCCCCCATTTTATCTGAAATTGTTATTTATTTTGTCTGTGAACTTGAGTCGTGTGAGTTTCCTGAAGTCCAGATACTGCACATGGACTAGAAACTTTGTTTTGTTCGAGTTCAATCAGTTTCACACATGATCTCATTTTCTTTAGTGTTTATTCAGGATTTTTGTGGTGTGGAAAGTTGTGTTTCCTGGTGGTGCACAGTATTCATTTTTAATTATGTTTAATGTTGATGTAACTTCAGGAAAATATGTGTTTTTATGTGTCTGCTTTTAGATATTTTTACTATTTTTATCCTATTTCTTATGTTATTGGTGGGACCTGAGTACACATTTTGTTTTTTCATCTGCTACATTGAATGATTGACAGTAAATTAATGTTGAAAACTTAGCAAATTTCAGTTAAAATAAAATAACTTAGGGCAGAGCTATCAAACTAATTTTTTTAGTTCAGGTTCCACATTCAGCCCAATATGATCTGAAGTGGGTTGAACCAGTAAAATAATATCATAATAACCTGTAAATAATGTAAACTCCAAACTTTTCTTAGAGTGAAATAGCTAAAATTATATTATGAAAATGTTTACATCTACAAACTATCCAGTACAAAATGTGAATAAAATAAACAACCATGGAGAACTGAAATTTATTTAGAATTCTAAGTGCAGTTTTAACAATATTATGCCTCAGCTTCTCATTTGCACAACTTACAGATCACAGTGAATCTACAAACACACAAAACATTTAGTAACAGGCAGAATGTTATTAAAATTGCTTAAAACTTAGTTCTCTTAAGACATTTCAGGTTGATCATATGTATTCAAGTAACTTTTTTGTGAAAGTATAGTTTGTAAATGTAAACAATTTCATGTATTTTTACTTTTTTTTTTAAAACACAAAAACAAAGAGAAAAATTTGGAGATGTCATTATATATATTTTGTTATTTTATTATAATTATATTTTACAGATCCAACCCACTTGACATCGAACTGGAGCTTGAAATACAACCTTGATCTAAAATGTTTAATACCTGTTGATCCACAAATCCTATCAATACATGTAAATAATTGGTTTAAAATATAGTTTGTCATCTTTTCATGGTCATCAGATATGACCCATTTGGACATTCAGAGACTCTGTAGTTACCATGGAAACACCATCATCTTCTACAACATCGATTCACCAGTAAATCCCATGGAGTTGGATCAATGACAGTGGATGGAGACATGTGTTTTATGATGTGTTTTGCTGAAAAAGTCACTTTTTCTTCAGTCTCCTCTGTTTTTGATATAATAACCCTCAACTGTAATCTGAGTTTTTTTGAACATCCACATGATCAGTGAATTAAATATAGGAAAATACCTGATGTTCTTTGAAAAAAATGCAAAATACAGAGCATAATGTCATCATAAATGGCAATAAATAATCAGGAAAAAAAAATATCTTGGAGCTGCCACAAAAGTAGCACTGGGTTTTTATGGGTTAAGTGTAATTTTTGCATTTCACAAATTCATCCCGTGGGCCTGATTGGACCCTTTGGTGGGCCAGTTTTGGGCCATGGGCCGTATGTTTAACACCTGTGACTTAGGAGCATTGTCTGCTGTTAAACATAGGGGTGAGTCTCTTTTTTTTTTTTTTTTTTACACTGACATTATGTCACATGTGAATTCGTGCATTCTTCTTCCTCTCCTGCTGGTCGATAACAGATATTCCATATATTTTCACAACAGGGAAAGACTTATCTGTACTTTTGATGTCACTGCTTGAGTACCAGGGTACAGTGAAGTGTAGGGAAACCGCCACGCTCCAAACTGTATCCCAGTGTTGGTCTTTATTAAGAGACCGATGCAGCTCGTGTGAACGTCCTCCAGCTCGTTTATCCACCTTTTATCGACTCTTTTCCCTCATGCAGTGAGGTGAATCAGAGCAACCGCTTGTTCTCAAATACAGCATGAAAAGATGCAAGTCAATTTCCTGTATTCTCACTGAGAGCTCAAGGCTGTAACATCACACTGAGATCAATTTATAACATCTGTGTTTGTGTTGCCCTGACGGTGTTGTGTAAAGAACAGGTTAACATAGCGGATGTGGGGTTTTTTGTGACGAGCTAATAGTTTTTCGATGTGCAATTTTTTTTCTACATAGAGGATGTACAATGCTTATTTGTGATCTTTTGAATAATAAATGTAGAGGTCTACTTTGTTGAACTCACCACAGGATCAATTCTGGGAAGAAAAAAAAAAAAATCTGATTTGGAAAATGCGTTGGCTGAAAAGTGAGTGCTTTTCACAGAGGCTGGATAAAGGATAGTTTTATAGCTTTACTCTGTTTGACTTTATATTAAAAAAAAAAAAAGTTGCCATGTCTGAGGGAATCCTTCTTTTTAAAATTGGTTTACTATACTATTTTATGTCAATAATAATGATAAGCTTTGGACATTTTTAAAGGAAAGTTATTTTGCTTTTTTAAATGGAATTATGCATTTTAAAACTTTTTCCTGTGGTCTACATAAACTGTAAATGCTCTGCTTGGGTCTGAATTCTTCATTAATTCAACTCCACAGGTCCATCTTCAACCCTATTTCTGAGTAATGACACCAGAAAGGTTGTTTTGAGCGCTGGCCCTTTAAATGCAAATGAGCCACTTCATGCCCCACCCCCTCCAGGTTGTTGGCTGTCCTGCTCTGTCTCATTTAACCAATAACTGAACATTTTATGTAATCAGCTCAAAGTTTGGACATGTTTTCAGTTTTTACTACAGCCGCTGCTGCTGACAAACAATTATGTCGTACTCGGAGAAATGATCGTCAGAAGTCTTGACCTTATATGTGCAAATGTCGCGACATAACTAGTCATAGATGTAACAAATTAAGCAGGAATTCAAACAGGTTGTAGAAATCCACTCGATTTTTATTCAGAATGAATATAAAGATAGCTTTGCAGCACCTGGAGGGCTCAAATTCAAACTTTTGGAACTATTAGGGTCCAAATACACAAATAAATGTACCAAAGACTAATTAAAGTGGGTTTAGCAAAATATGAAACCTTCAAGACTCAGACCAATCAATCAATCCATCAATAAATCGATCATATTTTGTTTAGATAGCATCCCAATATAACAAAAGTTCAAAATGTAATGACACTTTACATTTTGAGCTGATCATACCAGCCTCTTAAGCTAGTTAGTATAACTAGCTAATAGTAATCAACTAATAGTATGGCTTCCACTAACGAGTACAAATACCCATAACTGTTAATAGTACCACTCCAAATACAAGTACTAATACTACTACTGCAGCTGTTAGTACCAATAATGGATTACATGTGTACCGTTACAGTCCTGCAGCTGAGTCAATAAGCTGGATGAGACAGTGATATTGGGGATTATTGTGTATATTTTTACAGTGTAAATGAAACTGTGTTAAGTGACACTGCTTTTTCAAAGTACTCTGATTACTATTCATCACAGAAACACAATGTTCAGCAACTTAAAAGTCACGTACATTCAACAGTAGTTTCCACCCTTTGCCTTGATGCATTTAGATTCCATCACATGTTGTTGCACTGGATATGTTCAGACCTGGATTCTTTTCATTATTTTATCGAGGACTCTAATTTTAACTAGTTTTTACTGGATCTTAGCAAAGTAAGGATTGTCAAACAGTTTTGGCATCACTGCAGTTACAGGCCGATGTACAGAACCACTTGAAAATTACTTAAAACACTTCAATTCTGATAAGAAATTGAATTATACCACCTTTGTTTCTGTTCCTCACCACATAGCGAATTAATGCAAAGCCGAGGAATCGTATTAATGTTGTTTCAGAAGTCCTCGGGCTGCCAGCAGATTGCACACGTCTGATAGTCTTTATCACATTACCTTTATCAAGGCTAAACCTAAAAGCTCCGCTAGCCTTCAGACAAATCAGACGACATCAACCAGAACTGCTGGGCTCTGTTTGGAAAGAAAACACCAACTATTATCTTGTGTAGGTCTTTGCTTTTCTCTTACATCTTGAAATAGACAGTTTTATTTGGTAAATTGTCAGTCATTTCCTTATGCAGAAGGAATTATAATTAACTTTCCTCCTTTTTATAGAATATGAGGTGGCTGTCTGTGAAGGTGGTACAAAATGTCTTTCATAAATACACCAGGTTTGCGCTGAGACTTAATATTCTTCCTCTACTGAAAACCCTGTCAGTTGGATGGCACATGGCAACAAATGCTGAATTAGTAATTAGGCAATGACGCATGACAGAGATGTTATTTTAGCAATCGTGTCTCCAAATCTCCTGTTGTAAAAATAGTTCTTTCACTCCAGGCTGTGACTGAATCTATATTATATGACACAACTTATTGTTTCGCTTTAGCTTTTCCTGCATCCTGCTGTGAGCAGGCAATGTGTCGAAGCCTAATATCTGGAAAAATAATCAGGCCAATGTTAATCATACTTTCCTCCTACATCATGAATAAATGGAAAACGCACCAAATGTTTTTAAACCACTTTACCCCCCCTTCCCCCGTTGGATTAAATTAAAGCATATGAAAGGTTTAAATAATACAGTAATAAAGAGCATTGTTCTATCTGTGCTTTGCTTCTGAAAAGTGTAAAGAAGGAGGTTAACAACTGATTTGACGCTTGTACTAATTGACATTAATACACGTTCATTTGTGTCCGAGTTGGTGGAGTGCTTACTCCGGGAACATGGCCTACCATTAGCACCCTGCCATTTCGTTTGACGTGAAACCATAAACAGCGGGCAAAGCACACTACTCACCAAATTAAAACACTAATTCACTTTGAAGGCTTTACAGTATGATAAACAATGTCTGTTTGGAAATCGTGTATAGGGAGTCAAGTGAGCCCCCAAATTGATTTTACCCTTAGAATTCATTCAGTCATCATCCAAGTAGCTGTACACGAATCGCCCTTTTGGTGGGTATTTCTGATGCTGAATAAGTATTTTTTTCCCCCCAAGTGTCAATAATCAGACAATCCCTTTTTCTCCCTTCCACACTGTGTCCCATCTTCCATGCCTCAGACACCTATTTTATCTGTTTTGGTAACATAATTAGATATTGAACCAAGGCACTCACACAATAGATGAAAATAAACTGGAAGAAAAAGAAAGATAGAAACTACAAATGAGTAGATTTGTGATGTGTCCCTCAGCAATAGATGTCTGAAATTCCATTACCTCCTTCTATTCCTCAGCGTAAACCCTTATTATTGATATTTGCGATATTAGAGAGCTTTGGTTTTGCCTCTCCATGGATATAACGCGTCTGTCTTCGCTGACCCGTGGCGGCTGCTGGCGGTATGTCAAAGGCTGCCGCTCATTGTCCAGGCGCGTTTTATGTGAACAAAATGTCATCGGCTGATCTGGTGTAATCATCACTCCGGTCATTCTTTGTCCAGGCCTCAGATATATGTGGCCATTCAACACAAATAATTACTTCACCAGGACAAGAATAGCTTTGTGTGTCGATGTGATGTGGAAAACTATTGTCCGATTCCCCCGTTAAGGCACGCCGCTGTGCATAACTAATGCCATTCACAGTTAGAATTCAGAAGAAACATCTAGAAAAGGTTATATTCCATGCACATTGCAGAGAGGTGAGGGACAGGATGGCTTTGTCTAAGATATAATCAGGTTTTATTTGTATTTTACCTGGGGTTAAAGTAGTTGCTGTCGTTTTCTTATTTTTGAGTAAACATACAGGTGGACATTCTATACATGGGTCATATGGGTATTCACTGTGAAGAAATAAATGCCTAAGTTTGAAATAAAATCACTAAATTCATATTACAAAAAGCAAAAGTAATGAAAAATCTATTTAAAAAAAAAAATCAAATAATGGAGTAATATAGTATATTTTCTTTTGTTCTTTTTTTTTTTTTTTTTTTTTTTTTTTACATATACCCAAAATATTAACTTTTTCCCCTTATAACATATTCATTGAGTCTCAATTCGTCTTGGCTGAAATGCACAGTTAAAAGTTCATTTCTGATTATATCTGCATGACTGATTTTCTGTCTTCTTTCATCTCAAAATATTTTTCATACAATGTGTCCAACAACTATCCCCGGTTTGAGGCACTACAGGTCATATTGTTGAAAAATGTAAACCATGGTTTCATATATACGTGTGTGTGTTTACACTGTTACATTTGCACATTTTTACACAACTTTTTTTTTTTTTTAACCCTTTCATACAGTGTATCTCTAATTTGCGCATATTTTGATATTATTGCACACTATTTAATATATTTTTTAAATACATGTCTGTATCTTATTGTGATTATTTAGATGTTAAGTGCACTGTCGCTGGTAGAGACCACCTGCAATTTTGTTTTACAACTGGTGTAATGACAATAAATTCTATTCTATTCTATTCTATTCTATTCTATTCTATTCTATTCTATTCTATTTGTTTAGAGGAACAATGACGATTAAAAAAAATAAATAAAAAAAATCACCCATTCAATCACCTACCTCAGTTCTTTAAGAGCTGGAACACAGAAAAAACAGAAACAAAGACAAGGAAAAATAAATTAAAGTATAAACATACAGGTGAAGAGGAAAAGTGGAAAAAAAATACATAACATATAAGTCATGATAACTATTGATTGAAGTGTTGAAGATAGAAAATGAATGCATGTCATGATGTGTTTTTTTGGTGTTATGGCCCCAAGTTTTTTTGGCAATTTCTTCTTAAAACCACTAAATGGAAAGTGTAACCTTTCCAGTATGAGGCAGATCATTACACTTTTACACTTGGATGCTGCATCTTCCCTCCTGTGATGTTCAGCTGCTGTTAAATGGAGTCAAATATGGTAGGAAACACATGTGAATAAGGGTACTATTCCTGTTTTTATCACAAATACAGGTGGTATCAGTCCAACCTTAGACAGTCAGTGAACTACCTTAAATTGTATCAGACAGGGTCTTGTGCAGAGTGAAGATTTATGTAATGAAGTGAGGATGAAATCGCGTTGGTCAGCTGGTACTGTGTGTTCGTCATGTCATAGATCATGTTCCCAGGCTGCAGATGCACAGGTCAGTACGGGTATTTTTTAAATTTTTTTTTTAATATGCATTTGTGTCTTTGGAAAGTAGCTCTAGTGGCAATGCATGTTGGTAACTGAAGTCTTTATTTAAATATATATATATATATATATATATATATATATATATATATATGTGTGTGTGTGTGTGTGTACAGGACCAAATAACACCTACATATGATAGAACTACAGTGTATTATAAAACTTAACAGAATCAAAATTTTGCTGCAAGAAAGTGAAAACCATTTTAGTAAAAATATGGACTCGGATTACACTTTAACGTTAATGTTTAATTATCTTTATTTTGATTTCAGCAACATTTACACGAACAGATACTCTGAATTCCACTTGGTTTCTTTGATGTTCAGCACAAATTATAACCAAATTGAGTGAAACATAAGGAATTGGTGCTTAGAAAATAACGTTGGATGGTAATAACTTCCACTAGCCAATAATAAAATAATCACAAACTACTTCACAGTGGTTATCGTAACATGTTTTTACTTGAAATTCCCTAATTTTTAATGCTGAAACACCTCCATAGTATTACACTTTTTGGTTTTATCTCATTTCACAAATCAACTACCCACAGTTGTGCTCATAAGTTTACATACCCTAGCAGAATTTGTGATTCTTTGGCCATTATTCAGAAAATATGAACGATAATACAAACATTTTTCTTTCACTTGTGACTCGTGGTTGGATGAAGCAATTTATTATCAAACAAATGTGTTTGTTCTTGTTAAGTCACATTGACAACAGAAACCATCCAAATGACCCTGATCTAAAGTTTCCATACCCTAGTTCTTAATCCTCTGTATTGGCCCCTTTAACATCAACGACAGCTGAACTCTTTTGTGATAGTTGTGGATGAGGCTCTTTACTTTCTCACATGGTAAAGCTGCCCATTCTTCTTGGCAAAACACCTTCAGTTCCTTTAAGATTTTGGGTTTTCTTGCATGAACTACATGTTTGAGACCTCCCCAAAGTGGCTCAGTGATATTAACGTCAGGAGACTGAGATGGCCACTCCTTCACCTTCACTCTTTTCTGCTGCAGCCAATGACAGGTCGACTTAGCCTGGTGCTTTCGGTCATTGTCATGTTGGAACATCCAAGACTGACCCATGTGCATTCTGTCAGGTTATGTTAACTTGTGAGCACAGCTGTATACATCACACACTTTACCCCCTTTAAAATGTTGTGAGCATTATGTAAACTACATAAACTGGCTCCATTTAGGAGTAGATTTTTGGTTTTTATCTTATCATATTAGTCACATTTGCATGCTGTTTTGGCATCGACAAATGAGGGATATTATTTGTGACTTTGCTTGATTTGATGAGAAAATGAAAAAAAAAAGCAACTTCTTAAATTTGACTGATTTAAGTAACAGTGGAAGTTCCAGATTTCAGTGTGAGCCTGTTCAGAACAGCACTGAGGACATCACACTGAAACATTTAGACAGTTTTTTCACTGATTAATGGAAAAAAAAAAAAAAAAATCATCTAAACAGGCAAAGTTTTTGTTGTCAAAATGCTTCTATCTTGTGTAGGAGAGCCAGATGTGTTCCAACTCATACCAGTCATGCACTTGAATAGTTTTACCAGATTGTGGACTTATTTGCCTGTCTACAAGCGTGTACCATTCACCTTTTCCAGCAAAAGATGCTAACATGTGGGTGAGTGGCAGATAAGCATAATAATGTTTTTCGTTATTTATTCTGTTGATGCCAAGCTGTTCTTGCCTATGATACATTCGCAATTTATACTCCTACCTTGACACATAATAAAAATGGAAGTTTTGAAGTTTTCAGACTCTACAGCTCAAATTAAACTTCGGACAACTAACTGCAGACTTCATTATTCATCAGATTTTCTGCATTCTGTTAGAAATGTCAAATTAGGGGGCAGGGAACTTGTGTCATCTTTCATTCAGGTTTGGATTTTAAGACTCAAGGGGATATTCAGTCTTGTTTTTATAAAAACTTATTCATTAAAAAGGATCTTCAAATGAGGTCTTTCTGACATGGGAAAAAAAAAAAATCATATTCCTTATATTAAATTTCAGTTTGAGTCTGTAACAACTTCACATTCACATCTGTTCATCCCCTGCTACTAGCTCAGAATGCACTCACAGAGACCAAATTATCTGTGTTAAACACATCACTGCTTTGAATTTAATTTGCTTTTTAACTTAATTTTTGGCATTTATCATTGATAAATGCAAACATCTATGCCTTTCATAAAACATCTGCGTGATCTCAGATTCAGTCTATGGCATATGACTCAGATTATTTTGCACCATTAAGGGTATCTATGTAGTATTGATATTCCAAACTCTCAAAATTAGGAGAAAATCAAATACCAGAACACGCTTGGGACTAAAACCATCAGTCACTGATCCACAGCCTGTGTCACTCACTGAATAAAGTATGAAGGTCACTGTTCAACTGTTTTATAGTGTCATTAATTTTCTACTTCAAACTAAAACTCAAATGATTATTTTACCAGTCTGTCAAAATAACACTTTGTCTTATGTTCATGGGCTGCATCAGCTGATAGTTGTAGCTCTGTTAGCTTAGCCCTGTTTTAAGATGGAAAACAGCCACAGTAAAATGACAAATCATGTCTGTTTTCTGTACGGTTTGTGTTGTCAATACTTGCATTAAAGATCTGTTTGGAATCCAACAAACATGGTCAGAACTGTAGCAGTTTAGTCTGAACCGTGGATCAACAAATGTCAACTTAGAAAAGATAATAACTTTATACCTCCATAAGCCTCAGAGTCAGACTCACCCATGTAGAAGACATGCTGCCATTCCGTCATCAAACTCCATTCTTTACATTTACAGCTGTGTCCAGTGGAGAAAACAACTGTGCTTCTTGCTTTAGTCATTTTCTTTGACTCTAAAAGCTGTTTCTTATTGATTCTCTGAGGGGCTGTAAAGGTGGGGGTAAACATGACAAATTCATGGGGCCCAGCATCCCCAGGGGGCCCAGTGGATATAGGTTAGAAGGTGTGAAAATTTTGTGTAAGCTCTGGAGTCAAAAAGAGGCATAGAAGATGGGAGTTGGACTTCCAAAGTTAAGTTTCACTTTCAGTTTCATGCCAGTTAGGACACTGATAGAGCACACCCCCACGTACCTCCTGCCATTACACCACGTAAATACACCCCCCCAACCCTCCCCTTTGCGGACGACAAATTTACAGATACTTAATTTTATGAAGGGCCCACAACGTTTACCTTTCATGGGGCCCACAACTGCTAGCGTCACCCCAGATGGTTCTAATCCCATCTGGTCACTTTCTGACGCTTCAATCAAATGCCTTGTGGAGTTTCTCAGAGTGACTCACTACTCCCTCTAGTGGTCACATAAATCCCCTGGTCCATCTATGTTCATAAATTCAGTTCATATTTCTACAATTCAACACATTGGCGTCTTTGGAATAAGAAGATGATTATTATTAATTTTTTGTATACCTGAAAGTGGAAAAACAACATAAAATCTCATTAACGGTAGAGCAGAAAAAGAACAATTACTTAATGTATGTGCAATAACCTCTGTTTACATTTGTTTCCATAAAAGGCCTTGCCACTTGACCAGAACAAACCCATTCCTACACTACACATTTATGGCTCAGGTCATTTGATTTGTACTCCGTTGGCCTGAGTCTATAAATGGAAGCAGATTTTTTTTTGGCTGTTTTTGTGCGGCCAAAGGCCTGATATCTTCCCTGGGGTAATGCAGGGCTTATTATTGGAAGCTCATTATGATTAACATTTCGAAGCAGAATGTGGGACAGAGAAAAACACACCAATGCAGACGTGAATCTGTCAGTGCTGAGTATAAAAAAAACACATCAGAGACACCCTCAAGCTGTTGGATAATTTTTAGTGAGGAGTTTAATAAAGTTAGTAGACTTTTTGTGAGTAATTATATGGAGATGGTGTTCTGCTTTTTGTGTAACCTTCCTGTGAATGTGATAGTAATGTTAAATATAGTAACATTTGTACATCAATATATGTGTGAGTAGTTTGAGTGGGTTGAAAGACATGTTTTGTTAATTTGAGTTTGATGAGTCATTTTCCAGACACTGATATTCCTTGTTGTTTATGTCATTTTTTTATTTTCTTCCCTGTTTGTTTACAATTATGAGGCTGAACACCACTGATAACACAGGTATACACTTCCACAGTGAATCATATGTTTGGGAGGTCTGTGAGGGATGGCGATATAACAGCAACCATTGTCATTAGTGCTTCTTTTATCTTCGTTGTAAATGTCGGACTCTTTTCTTTGCTTTGAACATGATAATGGTAAATATCTGTGATGTGATACTTGGTGGAAGTGCCTCTCTAGCTTAGATGATTGCATAAGTAGTATGTCTGTTTCAAAGTGTTCTTGAACATGCCTGTCTTTGCAAATTGCCTCAATTCCATCCTATTGTTGTGGACCAGCAGTGTGTTGAACAGAAATTGCATGCATGTTTCACGAAAGGGACCACACTGTGTGCATTTTGTTTCAGCCTAGAAGTGGAATGTTTGGTTTATTCTCAGGATTTGCATCTTCAGAACCAGTTGCAAATACATAACAGCCGCAGATATTGTCATCACAGACAACACTTAGCATTTCAATTCAATAAAAAACTTTACCACAAGTGAATGCTGGATCTGGCCTAACTGATGGAGCAGCACCAGCTCTCACAGATGATACCGGTTTGATGTTGGCTCCATCAGTATGCTGGCAAATGGCTGGGCTGGCACCGCTGTTCCCAGGGTTCTCCATGCCAGTGTTGCAGCAGGTGTCACACCTGGCTGTGGTCTGGCAAACTGGTAACTCATTGATCATGGTCTGTCCACATTAACAGTGGAGAGAAATCTAAGTGTTGCCAAAACACTGCATTACTTGTCATTGTTAACATGCCATGCAGGATGTCGACAGCCATGTGCTTCTGTTGATTCACAGCGAGTCACAAGCTCTACCCAGATACTGTAAAATGTCAGCATATTGGAAATGTCCTTATTCATCACAGTCCGCTCCATGTTATTTCAACAACTGAATTCTGATATTTGGGTATCAATCAGCAACGTTCACAGCTGATGCTTTGACTTCAGTGGTTCTGAAACGAAACTGCCTATACCACTTTTTTATTTCAACAAAAAGAAAATTTTAGAGTAGAACAGTAATGAATTTTTCAGCTCACTGCCACAAATAAACCTCATTAGTACAACCTGAGGCAGTCTCTTAACTGTTTAGCACTTAGCCCTTACTGTAATATTTGTAAAAGCCATTTATGTGTCTTCTATGTGCTGATAGTGATTTACTCCTAATTCATTGAAATTCAGTTTCAAATTTAACTGCATTATATCTGGAATGCAATAATGACAAATGTCTTGTACCCATAAGACTATGGTTTGACTATAGTTCAGATCAGCAAAAATGAATGAAATTAAATCATAGAATTAATGGAATTTATCAGCAGCTGAGATGATTTGATGTTACTTTTGAATATTTTTGAATATTTGATAAAAACAAATCATGATTAATAATACAACCATAGTCTTTTGTGTTTTTTCCAGAAAATGATTTGCTAAGGTGCCTATTTTGTATATGTTGCTCACAAGATGAGTAACACAGTTAGCAGCTGTATTTTTTCCATTCCCAACATGTGCAATGTCTGCATTTGGGCTAATCCCTTAATGTCGGACATTTAGTTGAATCTCTTGCACACAGTCATACTTGACTGGTAACTTCAGGTGTGGTCAGTAGCTGATGTAAAGGCAGCAAAGAAAATGTCGAAATACTTTTGCCAGCTCAAAATGCCACGACTTGTGATACAACAGAGAGAATGTGCCATTGGTATGTTAGGAGCAGGTCTGAGCTGTGGTGAAGTCGCTCGCCGTCTGCACTGTCATCGCAGTACAATCATTCATCTGAGTGCCAGGGAACATGAAACAGGCTGGGATCCCTCAGGACAGGATCAGTTCCATGCGTCGTCGCTACACTGCTTGTTTGGAAGCCAGAGGTGGTGGACACACCCGATATTGAATTATAACACTTTGGATTTCTGAGAACCTGGATTCAGTGACTGAATAAATGTGTTAAGCTGATCACAATTTGTCCACAATTTATTCTCTATATACGTACATACACACACACTAGTGTGTTGACCCTGGGGGAACCACAGGCTCTAGATGTGGTAGTTTTTATGCTTAGGAGAGCTGACTTTTGGGAAAAGATGTTAGTCTAGATTTGATAAGTACTGACTTCAAAATTGTTTGGTAAATCATTCTTTAAAATTTAAGCAACAGTTAATATGTTAATACCAATATTTAGGGACTGAAGTTAGTAAATGCGTCGTTCCTATTTTTAACTTCATTTCCTGTCATGCAGTGTGGTACTGCGACTGCAACTGTTATGGGCATAGCAACATGATTATACGGCTTTTATTCCAAAATTACTAATATCTCCCAAAATATTGGTCCTATCAACTTGCTAATGTCTTCTTAGGCTGTAAGTGCGTCGTTCCTGTATTTAACTTAATTTCCCATCATGAAAGGCTGACAGGACATGCAAGGCTTCTTCCTGTCCCTCCCCCTGGCAACTGCTTAGTAACATGAATTAAATCAGTCCCTGCTGACTTTAAAAAAGATAATTTTAAAGAAAAAAAGATATTTAATGTTGAGATTAGAGTATTCCTCAACTGTAGGTACCAAATTGGCCAGTTTAAAACATCACAGATACACACACATACAGACAGATGCTGTGAGACCTTTCAGTACTATAATACATATGATCCAGGTTAGTTAATGCTCGTGAACATATTAGATTATATAAACCAGTGTAAATAACTTGTAGTGGGTTTCTTGAGCGTCATCTGTTTTCAGGACTGCAGAGTTCAGGTAAAGCTGAATTTGAAGCTGAAAATGAAACTGTTTGCATCACCAAGTTTAGTTTTGATCTCTTCCACTGTCAGTCACTCAGTCATACATGCTGTATGTGCACACATGCATAATGAACTGTAATTTATATAATTTTATGCTGAACAGTCATCAATTAGTGATTGACGTGCACCATATTAACTTAATGTTAACCGTTAGCTACTTCTGAACCATGACAACTGATAATATATGGTAATTATTAACTCCCACCTCCCAGTATTTCAATAGTAATTCCTAGTTTTTTTTTATTTAAAAGCATATCGCTAATTTAAGTTACATTAATGGAGAAGGAAAGAACACCTGTCCTTCTCTGTTTGTTGACTTATCCATTGTGTGAATTACATCAGTATCAGCACTATTATTGGAATAGTAATAGTAATAGTCATCATATAATTGTTCATTATTATTATTATTTTGATGTATCTCAGTTGCCAGACTTTCTATTCCATGCTATGTGTGTGTTTATCTGCAGGGAAACAACCATTTATGGCTTTTTGTACAGATGTTTAACTCTTAACTGTACATTCATCCGATCCATACTGTGATTTCAGTGCAATACAGCCTGCTCATTCTGTCTTTCCTTTTGTTGTACTATTTCCACAACAGCACTTAGCGTAAATTCAACCTGAGTAGCATAGAGTTTGTTGTCCCACATGATAAAAAAAAAGGAGTAGTTGTTAAGAAAGGCTTTAATTCATCCACTCAATCACTAGTTTGAGTGTTTTGCTGTCCTCATTACAATGTCTAAAGGCGAGATTGGAAAGACTGTTAGTTGAGATGGACTTAGCTTTTTCTGTTTATTTTCCTGTCAAATTGCCGCTACTTGTTGGTTTGTTTGGCCAGTTAGAATATGATATCAGTCCCTCTGGTTATCAGTGTGTCAGCCTTCTGTTTTAAAAAAAAAAGAAAAAAAAAAAAAGCTTCATTTTTATGTTGCTTTTAATTTTGTGACTGAAAAACATTACCTCCTGGGCTGAAACTATTTTTGGTTGAAAAGTAACGCAGCAGTCGGTTCGGTCGATTCTAATGGCTGCAGTGTCCGGCTTTCAAGGTGTTGTTTTTCTCACACCATGTATTTTACCACAGCCCATACAGTGGTGATGTCAAAATAGATTACCCAAGTTTATAAAAAAAAAGTGTTGTTGCTGCCTCTGCACAGTCTGTGTGGGTTGTGTTGGCTAAAGTCTAAACAAACACAATTGTACCCATGGCCGGCAGTCAGGCAGAAGCAGCAGCATCTGTCGAGGAGGAGGCTGTTTATTTATTTTCCTCAACTTTTTCTAGTTTCTTTTCCCCAGGACAACTCTCCACCTGCTATGAGGGAGGCATAACACAGAAACAAAAGCCAGAAAGCCAGCTGTGACCATATGTAATGTTTATCCTTACCCAGTGTCTATCAGCTGTCCGGTCTGTGGGGATGAAGATGGCTAACAAACACCTGTGTGTTGACTCTTTTCATGAAATTATCAAGAGTCAGGTTAAACTCACAGCAGGAAGCCTGTGATATTGACTAGTTTTGCTGGGGTATTCATCTGTGATCATTCTTTATATATGATATTTCTCTTTTTTTCTTCTTTTTTTAAAAAAAAAAATTGATTGAAATAGAAGCAAGTAAGGCTCTGCTAGAATAAAAGTGAATACCAGGACTTTGAAGTACATAAAGTCTGAAGTTTCTGTATTTGAATACCCACGGGTAAGTTTAACCCTTATGCTTCCCTCTAATGTAATACTCTCTGGGGGCCCTCAAATCGACACTCTGCAAACATGCACAAATATGCTGGAAAACCATCATATATGAAGAATTTGTTCTGCTTTTTCCAGCATAAATGTATTAAAACACTTCAGCTCTGCTCAAAACTACCAAAAGTTCAATCATTTTCAGAATTTCAACCCTGGAAATCCACTACTGAGCCTGTTTACATGACCATACAAATCCAGCAACTGTGAGTAATCAGATAATTGTAATAATCAGATCTGATGTGTTTACATGCACTTCAAAAATGCAGTTATTAAAAAAATACCTGGTTTGGGAGTTTTAGTTTTGTCAGATTCCTTCCATAGTATATACAGGGTGGGGAAGCAAAATTTACAATGAACATGTAGTTGTTTTTTCTCAGCAGGCACTAGTCAATTGTTTTGAAACCAAACATATATTGATGTCATAATCATACCTAACACTATTATCCATACCTTTTCAGAAACTTTTGCCCATATGAGTAATCAGGAAAGCAAACGTCAAAGAGTGTGTGATTTGCTGAATGCACTCGTCACACCAAAGGAGATTTCAAAAATAGTTGGAGTGTCCATAAAGACTGTTTATAATGGAAAGAAGAGAATGACTATGAGCAAAACTATTACCAGAAAGTCTGGAAGTGGAGGAAGCAACAAAAAACGTACCAAAGCTTTTATTACAGCTGTCACATCCAAAATCCTAAAGGATCCAACCAAATCCATGAGAAAAATGGCAATTAAACTTGAGGTAGACAAGAAGACCGTTAGAAATGCAGTAAAATATGATTTGAAGTTAAAATCTTACACAGGAACACCAAAACACTTGTTGACAACAGCAACAAATCCAACTTTAGCAATTTTTGGGAATCATGTTTATGGCCACCTTCTAGCCCAGATCTAAACCCTCTGGATTCTGCTATTTGGGGCGTTTTAGAACATGCTACCAATAGAACATCACACAGCAATGTGGACTTTCTTAAAGATACTATTAAAGAAGAATGGGAGAAGTTGTCACTCGAATATTTGAGGAACACTTGCGCAAGTTTCAGGAAGCGTGTGAAGGCAGTTATTGAGAAAGGAGGAGGACACATAGAATAAAAACATTTTCTATTATGTCAATTTTCTTGTGGCAAATAAATTCTCATGACTTTCAATAAACTAATTGGTCATACACTGTCTTTCAATCCCTGCCTCAAAATATTGTAAATTTTGCTTCCCCACCCTGTACATACTTAGTGATGGTAGATTTGACTTCCCATTATCATCTTCTGCTCTGCATTTTTTTCTTTCTTTTTTTTTTTCTTTACACATAAGATAAGACTTTATTTATCCCACCATGGGGAAATTTCACAGTTAGCAGCAGCAACATACAACAAGCAATCACAGAGAGAAAAGGCGGGTAGAAAAACCACACGAGTGAAAAAATATAAAGAGAAAATTTTAAAATGTGGTATTTATATAAATATTTATATAAATAAAGAATCTGAATTAAATATAATTTACTCATCATCATAATCATCCTCATCATCATTCTCCTCCTCCTCCTGTGATATGGGAGATCACTGGGAACTGTTATAAAGTCTGATGGCTGTGGAGAGGAATGACCTGCAGAAGCGCTCCTTCTTTCACAGAGTGTGCCATGGTGATGTGCAGATGTAAAAGAATGAGATGAATCAGATTAACCTGCATACATGCGCAAAGACATCTGAGCATTAGGGAGAAATCCAGATGTGTTAATCCCATTTCTCATAATCAGATTACTGCTCTTTTTACTGTTGTATTTGATAAAACATATCATTAGCCTCATTGCATAATTGCAAAAGTCATATTTTTGGCCAAATTGTGACATCTGCAATAAAATTAAGCAGCAGGATTAGGGGTGTGAAGTTACACAGCTATCACAATTTGTCCAAAATTATGACTTAAGGCAAACAATATCTGATTATATTGTTTACATGATCACTTGAATAATCTGACTATAGAAATCAGATAATGATCAGAGAAGTAAACGTGCTCATTGTGAATTAGCATCCCCCATGTCTTCTTCTCTATTTTGGTGAATTTCTGTCCATTCATTCATCCATTCATTCATGTATTGATTTATTCATTCATTCCAGGAGTCTTTCTGGTCTATGAATGGTTTTTTATTTGTTGTTTTTTGGTTTTTTTTCCTCATTATTTCCTTAGTTGAATGATCTGGCCATCCATCTTTAAATTATTCCTCATTTTCTTTTTTTTCTTTTCTTTTTTTTTTTACCTAACAGAAGGCTTTGTTGTCTGCTGCATCAAACTTTCAGAGCTTTACTCGACTGTAATTGTGGCTAAGTTACACTAACAAGTCTCTCATATGGTCCTTAGCAGTTTTCCAAGTTCAGCTGGTCTGGTTTTGTTCTTGAACATATTTCATCTGTCATCCAAGAGACTTCATCAGTGCAAGATGGAATATGTTTAAGAACAAAGCTAGTCAGATTAAACTTCGAAAACTACTAAGGATCTACAATGACCTGGGCAAATGAGAATTTACACGGTCTCTCATATGATTTTGTTATGCATATATTTGGTGACGTTTTGTGTTGTGTAGCTCCACCCATTTGTTGAATTGTCGTCACGACGTAAACTACAGCCAAAGCATATACTACTGGCCTCAAAATAGCAGCTCAAAAGCCATGTATTTTATTATACCTGAAAGGAGCAAGTATAACACGAAAAATCCCCTTAGGATTAATAAAATACTCTACTGTTCTGATATGGCATGTATTTATACAGTCTATGCTTTATTTAGGTCAGTAACTCAGCAGGTGCTTCGACATCAGTGTTACTTTAAAACCTATAATATTGATGGATGTGCTAATCATAAATTGCAATTAATTTAACAGGAGAAACACTCGATCCAGTCTGCTTTTGTGCTCTATACCTTCTAAGTACTATCAGCTTTTTGCTCTTTAATACAACTTGACCATCATATCAAAGCAAGTAAATAATGACCTGATGTTCAGCTCCTCTGAGACTGAACAAACTACCGCCTTTATACATTCAGCTCCTCATTTCCTGGCCCTTAGCTCATTTCTTTTTGTCATGTTAAGTTTGTGTTCCCATTATCACTTGCTCCTTAAGGTATGTATGAAACAAATTACAAAGTGCTGCACCCAAAGCAAGAAAGCTTGTTTTTCATTAGCATGGGCAGACTAATACAGGGTTTACTGACCTGGGAAAAGCAGGTGCACTCCACTGTGCTGGCACCTTCGAGCGGCAGCACTTCATTAGTCAGAGCAATTACTTTTGGGCAGTGGAGGTTTCACCTGGGCTCCAAAAATGTGACGGTGTTTTAACTAATTAAGAATATGAACCTACACCACGTGAACATGCCACGGTGACCCTTGAGTGATTTTAGTAGAGGTCAGAAATGTCTTCTATTGTAGTTTGAAGGAGTGAGGAGAACAAGAAAGACTGGATATACTAATGTTGGGGGTTGTCTGTAGAGAGTCTGTGATCTGGTCATTCACAGAATCATCACATGTACAGTTTGGGATTTGTACTGCAAAGGGGTCTCTGGGTAAAACACAACAACAGAAATAAAGTTTGATGTTGTGGATTAGTGTTGGATCATGGGAGCTGCTTTTCTCACCTCTGCTGGAAATGAAAGTCTATCTGATATTACTTAAGCTAGTGTCACTAGGTTGCTAGCATAAGCCAATATTGGTGTAAGAACATATTCATACACTTTGATTTTACAATAGTAGATTTTGTGATTGAGTTGATCCTCAAAATGGATGTATTTATTTAATTAATCAACCTTTTATATGCAAAGATACCGAGCAATAAATATAATCTACCTTTAGACAGAATAAGCAGAGACAGGAAGTAGCACAACAGTGGCTAATGCTAATGAATGCACCAATGGCTGGAGTTTGACTGGCTCCCAAGATTCATTTTGGTATCTGTAATAAAAACGTAAACATAAATACTCTTGGAATTCCATGAATCAAAGAATATAACCATATTATCACATTATCTACAGCTAATAAAACTACACATGCTAGTGGTTCAGAAAATAGTTGACCCATTCTCTATGCATGGCGTGAGTTTCCCATTATAAAAACATGTACCTGTAGCCTAATTCTCCTGTCGGTGTCCCTGGCCACTGAACTAATGAGGATCTGGAGTTGGTCCCTGGGTGCCATCAATGGAAGCTCAGTGCCCCTAATGTGCATGTGCTAATGCTAATGATAATATTAAGTCTTATTCTTGTATATATTAGGATGGGTAAAATGCAGAGGCTGAATATCCCAAACAGGATAAGTTAACCTTTAACCTTTAATATTATTCCCGAACTATACTTTAAGATAGGGTTAGAGAGGGTAAAGCAAATGTTGATCAGTCTAATTCTTAATGATTAAGTCACACATTGGTAAAATTATCACTGAACTAAGTTCAGTTTTCTGTTTTTACAATATTGACCCTTGCAGGATGGTGATATGCTGCTTCCTGTGTTACGTCATTCCATTGGAGATGCTAACCTCCTGCCATTCAAAAACATCTGAGCATCAAACAAAATACTGTTCAATATTTTAACAAAACATAATCTCAGATCAGAATCACGTTTGTGTTTCTGAACATATTTATGTTGGTCGTGATCTTTAAAGTGATTAACATTATCTTTCATTTGTATTTACATGAATAACCTTTTAGTGTATGCAATAAAAACAAACAATACATATATTTTTTTTTATATTACAAATAAGTAAAATACAATTTTATGTAATAACAGACCAACATAAATAAGGTTCAAGAATGATTAATTTAAGGATTTTTTCCAGTAACAGTAGTTTCAGTAATTATCAGTAATAATGAATCTGCTGATCTGTTGTAGCTCTCTTTACTATTTAGGACCTTGTCTAATTTATCGCAGTTTGTCATGTGGAAAGCTCTGTGTCATGAGGCATATTGTGATATCCAGTTCTTACCAATACAATGAATCTATTGACCACTAGTCACCCATCATAATAAAATAGATGGGTATCACTACTTTGAATATTGAGATCTGGTTGTGGTTTGGGCTTTCCACGCTGGATTAAATTAGCGATTATGTTGTCTAGCTTTGTTGACAGAATTGCAAGTACAAGCCTGTACGCTAGTAATTAATCTGTGTATTTATTTTTTAAGTGTTTATCACACTCCCAGTAAAAGCAGAATAAAAAGGGATGTTATACTGAATAAATTACAGATGTCTCTACTTTTTAGTGTAATTGGAAACACTCGATATAATCAAAGTACAAAAGTTAATGTGTAAATGTTAGATATTATACAGTTTTAAGTAGTTCACATCCAAAACCAGTAATATTAATCACAATTTTAATGGTAAATGACTGAATTTATAACTGTCACCATGGTTTAACTTTGTGTTTTCAGTGAATTTTTTTTTTTTCCTAAAATAACAAATTCCATCCAGTCTGAGGCTTCTCTGTTTATTTTCTGTCTGTTTCCCCAGTAAACACCCATCTCATCTCCATAATTATATCTTCCCAGCGCACCTATGGTATTATTCTTTATCACCTGGCATAATAAACTCTTAGCCCCCTTGTTACCAAATTATATAGTTGCTATAAAACCTTACAGTCAACGCACTTAGCTGCTCCTCCCCATGTGACACATTCAGTTGATCATCAACAACATCATCAACATTTTAAGCAAAGCTCTGACTCACAGTAAATAAACACACATCCCATGCTTCCATTTGGTCTCTAACCTCTTTAATTGATGTGTCACATATTAAAAGAAGGAGATTAATTTTCAAATTAATTCATGAATAACTTGTGCTAAGACAACAGGTGACTGAATTTCAAAGATAATACGGCGACACCCTCTGAAGCAAACTGACACAGGCCGAACGTGTGAAAAAGAGGCCAGTGAAATGTAAGGCTTTGCTCCTGTCCGCCTTCCTCAACTCATGTGACATGAACACCAGTACCAGAAAGCAGACGTACTGTATGTGTTGTAACATACACCACCTGTGCGCCTCCTGACCGCGGTGTCACTGTGGCTACTGTCGCTACGATAGGCCCAGGAGAGGTCATTTGCATGCTTTATGACACTGGGTAAAAGGAAACAGAGTCAAACATAGTGTGAGAGAGAAACAGAAAGGGATGGAAAGAGCGTACGGCGGCAGTTAACAGTGGTCAGATTCATCTTTAGGCCATGAGATGTGCTGACGGCTGAGGAAAAAAACCAAACAGCTCGGAGGTGGGTTGTTTTTGACAGTTTGTTTTCTCTAACAGGACACATGTTTTGGAGCCAACCCTCCCGTGATGCCGTCTTTCTTCTTCTGTTGTTGTTGTAGTTTGCTCTCTACTCCCGAGGCTAACTCGGGCTCAGGACTGGGTATCTGTACACTTGTCTTTGTTTTTTCCCTGCCTGTTTTGTCTGTGCTAGATCAAATAGAGTGCTCTGAAAAATGCTTATGTGGTTTGAAAGCATTTAATAACCTGGTCTCTGGGCTTTGGTGCTTCTCAAATAGTTATAAAGTGGATGGATTTAAAGTAGCTGAAGGGTAATCATGTATTTGAATGGATGTATCTGTTATTATACAGGGAAACAGGAAAAATGCTTAGTTATAGTCCCTGAAATACCTAACCAGCCTGTTCACTGAGTCACACTGGGAAGGAGTGTGAACTTGAGCCCCTGTACAGTAACTTTCCTAGCTAATGATTTACACTGATCCTCAGAGAGGTACTGCTATATTCGTTACTTTGATTCTATGTACTATATTTGCAAAACGTCTTAATTTTGAATGACACGTCGTAATTATTCATTAACAAGCAACACTCTATCACTTTTTTTAAAAATCTGTTTCATTTGTTTTTAATGAATGAGGAATTAGCGGCTAAAAGTGATTGACAGGTTATGTGAGGAACCACACTTACCTGGGCCTTCGTATTACTAAATCTAAATTTAATTACCTGTAATGACTTACTTAATGTCAATGACAGCCTTCTGAGTACAGTGAGTGTGTGGCAGCTTTAAGTCACTGTGAGTAAAAGTGTAACACGAACCTACAGGATGAATCACTTACAGAAACAGTAACACACTCACTGTTAATGTAAGATTAGGTTATCTTTAGTTTAGTTGGATTAAGGTGGAGAGTTTGCGACACATCCCGGTGTTCGTCCTAAATGTATAAATGACACCGGCAGTAAAAAGTAAATGCCTAGTGACGATTAAGTAATGTAATTAAGAACAATAAAGAAATGTGTCAGAATGGACTCTTACAGCTGCATCCAAATGCTCCTTGCTGCAGGTGGAAAATGCACAGACTGACTAATTTATTTGTTATCCTCAGAGCCAATATCGGTGCAACAAGTGTCGGCTCTGCTAACAACAACGTGCAGCGGCATAATATTAACGCATCGTCGTCTCTAGCACGACATAATTCCTTTTCTCAAATAAGTAATTATGGGTCCATAACCCTGCCAATGTAACAAGTAAATAAGCGGGTATGCAAAAATACCATTTTCCAATATGCACAACAGTGAATCCGAAAAACAAATCTAAATCGATAATGAATATAACAACAGTGGCACTGTTTTGGCATGAGGGAATGTCATTTTGCCCCAAACATTTGGCTTCAACAAATATGTATGTCAGTGGTTGAAAGTGAGAAAAAATGTCTATATATGTGTGAGTGTGAGTGAAGAGGTTTATTACAGCTGCTAAATGGACCATGTGGCATTTTCAATGAAGAGGTACCATAATGGCCAATGTGTGCAATTAGGTAATATTTACTTGTTATGCAAAGTCATAGATCATTTAATCTGAAGTTAAACCCAGCATGGCATCTCTGACAGAATGTGAATGTTAGGTATGTGGTTAAGATACTATCTGAGAGGACAAAAACAATAATAAAAAAATAGATACAGATTTATTTTTATACTTTAAACCCTTATTTTTAATGAAGGGTGTGGCATTACAAGCATTTTTCCTTGTCATATATTTATATAGAGGGAGGATAATGATCCACAATACAAAATTAATCAGGATTTTGGTAGATTTAAATGCAGAAACACACCATATTAGTCCTAGTTATGGTGTTATTTGTGTGTGTATAATCACATAAAAATGATAACTGTTTTTGTATCATAGATTGAGCTGTCCAACAGCTTGAAGGCCGAATCCAACAGAACAAACACCAACACTGACAGGGGATTTGCTGTTGTTAGCAGCCGCTGTCGGCAGGGAGAGGATATATTCATGTGTTTGCAATCTGTAACCTCTAGTTCTGACTAAAGATCACACACTGGAGGTTTGTGGTGTGATGTATGTAGAGGTCAAAATTATTATTATTATTAAGAAGCAAAAAATGTCTAAAGCTCCCTTTTTCTTCATTGGAACCATCACTTCATTTAAACCTTTCACACAAACATTAAGAATATTTGGCTTTATTTGTTTTTTATTGTATGTTCGGTCCATCTGAAGTTGTTAGTAAATTGGATACAAATGTGTTGAAGACTGTAGTGCACATATTGTTTGTAGGTGTCATTTGACTTGTTTGTTGTTTATATATATTTTCTGTAATTATCTTTTTATTTGGAAAGCCAAATGTCCATCACATACATTAATTACAGCCACATGAATGCAGAAGGTTTGAGTGATTATATCCATCTTGCCCTTTCAGGATTTCCTTTTATGGACCACTAGTTTTCCAGTTGAAGCAATAACACAACAAAACAATACAGGGTGGGGAAGCAAAATTTACAATATTTTGAGGCAGGGATTGAAAGACAGTGTATGACCAATTAGTTTATTGAAAGTCATGAGAATTTATTTGCCACAAGAAAATTTACATAATAGAAAATGTTTTTATTCTATGTGTCCTCCTCCTTTCTCAATAACTGCCTTCACACGCTTCCTGAAACTTGTGCAAGTGTTCCTCAAATATTCGGGTGACAGCTTCTCCCATTCTTCTTTAATAGTATCTTCCAGACTTTCTCATAATAGTTTTGCTCATAGTCATTCTCTTCTTTCCATTATAAACAGTCTTTATGGACACTCCAACTATTTTTGAAATCTCCTTTGGTGTGATGAGTGCATTCAGCAAATCACACACTCTTTGACGTTTGCTTTCCTGATTACTCATATGGGCAAAAGTTTCTGAAAAGGTATGGATAATAGTGTTAGGTATGATTATGACATCAATATATGTTTGGTTTCAAAACAACTGACATAGTGCCTGCTGAGAAAAAACAACTAAATGTTCAATGTAAATTTTGCTTCCCCACCCTGTATATATAGATAATTTATATGTACTTGTATACTCTTGTTATTTCTATGTAGATACTTTTTATGTATCCTTTTACTTTTAGGCTTTTTGTGGTTGTTTCAGCTGGTTCTGGACTAAATGACAAGTTTGTCATTTTTAGACATATATTTTTCACATTTTTTCCCCCTATTCATCATTTAATTACATCAAAGAAAACAATAGATGTATTAATTGATTACAAAAATATGCTCTAAAATACTGTATTACTAAAATAAGTCACACCAACATGTTTTCACTTCCTTTTAGCTTACGAAGAAAGTTCATTGTCTTTTTTTCTGTCTTGAAACACCCTTGTTAATCTTCTGACTACATAAAAAAGCATTTACTGGTGTAACCTACTTTCATTATAGGGCACTGTGGTTTAAAAAAAAAAAAAAGGTACAAATAGATGAAGTTACATAATTTCATGGGTAGACAATGACAGACAATATATAATTAAACTGTAGTGGCCATGCTGTAAAATGCATTTATCACTGGTTGGTTTTACAGTCACCTTCTGTGTACTGAAAGAATTCGCACACAAAAAAAAGGTAGGTGTTCAAATGTAGACGTTAGAAAAATAAATCAATTTTCAGACATCTCGTAGTCCCAAGAATTGTGTATCTTCTGTACAAGGTCCAAGGAATCCGTATTGATATTTTGAGATTTCAGTGTCTAAACAATATCCAAAATCTAAAGCGGAGTGTTTATAAAGGCGCCAAAAGCATCCCCTTGAACCTCCGCTGCCTTGTGGGCCTGAAGCAGCGTGAGTTGTTGCTGCAGCGGGGTTGTAGAGGAGCTTATGACAGAGGCAGACCCAGAAAGAGGAGAAAAGACAAATTGAATGAAGGAGCACAGGGACCATTATACCCTTCAGAGGCCTATAGCAGCCCCCTTGTAACGGATGTTGAAGGTTTTCTTCGCCGTCCTCTGCTCTCACACTGTATGACAAATATCTGTTTACTCTTTCGATCATCCTAGGGGCTGAAATAATGCACTCTGTTGTCCCAAGTCCCCAAATGCCAGACATGCATCAGCACTTCTATCCTCTCAATACTCCTCTTTTCTTCATTGCTACAGTCTCTACTTTGCTTGCCGGTTTCTCTGGGCTTTTTTCTGCAACTAATGAAGCTTTGAAAAGCTGATGCCAGCTCTTGACAGCTAAGGTGTTGTGAAAAATAGTCCAAAAAGCGGCAAGAAGAGCTTGTTTCAATTATTCTGTGCTCCTAGTCACAGATTAAAATGATGATCTGGAAAACAATCTTCACACTGTATGGTTCTTGTTCTCTGGAGGACTCTATTCATTGTGATTTTTTAACACTCCAACTGCAATGCAAATCATAATACCCTCTGTTGTTACTTGTTATCTGTTCTTTAGATGTGGAATTGCAAAAGAGTCCTTGAGCCGGGCTTTTCCGCAGCACTCGCCCACACACACATAAACAATGCCGTACAGATGTATCTCTTCCCTCAGATATGGAATATGTTCTTAGAGATGTTGTTTACCCTTCATGCTTGACGTGATTTCAGAGTGGGGGTGGTATGCAGCCGTCCGTCTCGTGTGCATTACATGTTGGAAAAGACCAGGCTTGAAAGCTCTGCTTCCAAATGCAGCGCATACTCAATTATACAAGGTAGAGTTCATGTGTATACAAGGCCTCGATGTGGCGACCCAGGTTATTTTACCCTTGTAGAGTTCCCAAACTATCATCTCCGTGCACAAACTAAACCACAAACTGAATGCAAAAGCACGTAATTAGCCTTGTTTCCATTAGACCCGGTCAATAAAAGGACAAAAGTGTTTCAGTCACTATCAATAATTATGGAAATGCATGTTAAATAATTAGTTCTTTCAAGTTTAAGTGCTAATGTTTTTGTCTCGAGGCGTTTTGTGGTTAAAACCTGAACACTTGAGAAATGTGGATGTAGAACAATGAAAACAATTATAGTGATTCATGCTTTTGCTAAATGTGTGTTAAGTAAAAGGGTGTGTGAAGTATTTTAGCTGACAATGTAAACAAAATAGACCCTAACAGACAAAAAAAAAAAGTTTAATATCGTGGTATGAAATTAAATTATATGCTCTTGAGACCCACAAATGCATGTTTGTCCTCTGTAGGGGACAAGATTCATAGCTTTACTTAAAAAAAAAACAAAACAAGGGTATTCCATTAAAGGAATGAATAAATAAATAATGAATTTATCTGAAAAAAAAAACATTGCATTTTGATGTTTCTAATCAAGATCATTATTGTTAAAAAAGATTTTGAAAAAGCCAAAACCTTTACTTTATTGGGATATCAGTGTTTTTTAATTGCCTAGTCCTAGTTTCTATTGTATTTTGTGCTGTTGAAAGAGTTGAAGGAGCTGAAATCAGAGGAGAGCCACTTTTCCAAACTTCAGTTTCAAGCCACGGAGTAAAGCAGGAGAGTCAGATCTGACAGAATCTGAACAGCGACCTGTAATTACAGCTGTCCATCATCCTCTACCTGTCTGAAAACACCTTTGGGCACCCAGATCCTGCCGTCACGGTGTAAATATTCTACAGCCTTGAAACAGTCCAGAGGAAAGTTGGAGGATCAGTGTTTACTCTCATACCAGTCGAATGACAAAGTGCTGAGTGCTACTGGGAGATGGAAACATCCTTTAGGAGCACATTTAACACATTTAACTCATTTAACATGATCGATCGCCTGTTTGCGTAGCACTATCCTGGACCTGTCAACAGTTTGTATGGCTGGTTTTGTGTGTTTGTTTCTTCACCTTCATGGTTTTTTGATGGTTTGGATATAACTGGCTCTGTTTCCAGTTTCTGATGTTTTCTTCTGCTGCTTGTTTTATTAAAGTGTGCATCGGGACTTCTACTGTCCTCCTTTGATGACTTTGGCCATGTAGTTTTTTCTGCCTAACCAGTTGATGGAAACATATCTTTTTTTTTTTTTTTCCTTCTACTTAACCCATAAATACCCACTACGACTTTTGTGGCAGTTCCCAAATTAAAAAAAAAAAAAAAAAAAAAAAAAAGATTATTTATATTTAACTTATAAGTGTTTTATCATCATTTATCGCCATTTGTAATATTCTTCTTTTTATTTTGAGTTATTTTCAGTGTCAATCATGTATTTTCCTATATTTCAGTCACTGATCATGTAGGTGTTCACAAAAGCTCCGAGGAAATTCAAAGGTTGTTATATCAGAAACAGAGAAAACTTAATTAAAAATTGACTTTTTTTTAGTAAAATACATCATGAACTGAATATAAAAACAAGTGTGTCCATCCACTGTCATTTGTCAAACTCCATGGGTTTTACTGGTGAATCAATGTTGCAGAAGATGACAATGTTTCCACGTTCACTACGGAGCCTCTGAACGTCCAAATGAGTCATATCTGGTGACCATTAAAAGATGACAAACTGCATTTTACACCAATTATTTACTTGTATTAATAGGATTAGTGGATCAACAGGTATTAAACAGTTTACATTAGTAGATGGTCTTGGTTGCCAGTGGCTGTTTGGGTCTTTGTGGGTTAACCCAACTTGCACACTAAATTTTACCACTAGAAGTCACACTTCCACACTTGCACAGACTTTCTGAATGAGACTCTAGCAACTCCAGACCACTAAGTTGCAGTAATGCACGTCTAACATACCTTTAGCCTCGTAGCATAATTACCTAGCTCATACTTGTAGACAAATTGTGATATCTGTATAAAATGAAGCAGCAGTGTTTGGACAGTAAAGTTGCGCAAATATCACGATTTGGCCAAAAATATGAGTTGGGTAAATATGCTATGAGGCTAACAATTTGTTGACAACTGGGAATAGACTCAAATTAATAAAAATACTAGCACTGGCAGAGCTCCAATAAAGTGTGAAGATACATCACAATAAAGCAGTGCCTTGAGCAGTCGACTACATGATTCCTCATCTGTTTTCAGCTCATCTTTTCTCACTTCAAGTCTGACCTGATGTTGGTGTAGTTTTAGCTTCTATTTATGTTCATTTATGCTCAGCGTTAAATACATTTTCAGAGATCTTGCAGGTGCATATCCAAACAGCAGAACCATCAGAAACCATGGGGGGCAGTGTTGTAATTCAAAGTGAACAATTTCCAGAAATGACAGAACTTTTCAAAAGGCAATGTGTGAAGCTACCAACATATTCACGACAACTTATTGTTCTCAATATCAGCATTAGTAATACATCCTTTGCCACGTTTGTTATCATTGACTTGACAAAAAAAAACTCCACTGTTTTTCTTGGCATTTGGCCAATATGTTAATTCAGAGCGGCGCCCTCTCATTCCAGTGGACACAGAAGTATAAAGGCAGTGATATTTACACCATTGGAAATGAAAGCATCTGTTTTCATTACATAGAGCATGATTGAGCCTTAAAGCCACCACACTTCTTCTTATTGAAGCCCAAAAAGCATGTGGACATTCTAGTAAATGGATGGTTTGAAAAAATACAACCAGTTTAACCTCTAAAGTCCCATTCATGCTCGCTTTACGTACATAAATAGGTACGTCTGTTTCAAATGTTGTCAAGCATCAGTGCCCAATGTGTCCATTATGTTGGAATGAGTGGTTGTCAGTCAGTCCACCAGAGGGCACCACTCTTAAGTAACATACCACATTAATTAATACTATGAAGAAGAGTTAAGTTTTTTGAGAAGAAGAGGAAGAAGTTATTCTTCCCATCATTCCATCTGGCTCAGAAGCTTTGGTCATTTTTGCATCGAGTGATGTTCATTTCCTTAAGTTTGCTGTTGTGATGCTAAGCTAGCAACACTTTTGAACGTGCGTGCCTGTCACTCGCTCTCTGAAACACATCATTTACCCATCAGCCACCTTTTGTCACCTGTTTTATGAAAGGGTGCAGCAGAAGTAAACCGCTAATACAACAGGAAGGATTAATTCTCCATTATGCGTGAACTGAATCTAATATTTGTGTAGGAAACCCACTATGCATTTATCATGGTAATCCCAGTATTGCAAAATCCATATCATGGAAGCGTATGACATCAGTGACAGTGTAAAAACCAGTATACTGCCCACCAGTATCCCCCATCCATATACATATGCGTCTTTAACACAGAGCATAAATTGGCCTTAAAACTGGATTAGATCAGCCAAACCAGAAACTGGCCCTGTTGTTGTTTGTTTGACAGTTACATGGAATTAGAGCCAGTGTAAATGCAGTTTGACATCCATCCAACTGCAGTATTTGCTACTATTGTGAGCTGGCATCATTATGAATTCAGTGCAGGTGAAATTGGAACAAGCAGTTAAACAAAATATAACTGAGATATTTTTTCCATTTCACCTATGTTGTGACCTTAAGCACTTTAATGCAGTGCTCCGTTATGGTGCTTATATGGCTATTTGGAATTGAGGAATACTGAACTTTGCCCATGACAGTAAATAAAACATCCATGAAGAAGCAGTAAATAATGTAAACACACAGAGGGAAGATGGAACCTGTCCAGAAAGAGGAAATGGAGCGTTAAAAGGTGGCACATTTGTCAGGACTGCCCTGGGGCTAAAAAGCCCATCCCCACCTGCCCCACCTAGTGCACATCCTCTAATCTTGAGCCTCAGTGGACCAACTGTACAACATGTTTTAAACACAGCTTAGTAAAACAAGTTTTCAACACAAATACTGGTGGTGGTTGTGTTCTTTTACACTGCTGTGGTGGAATCACATCTAGCTAAAATGTAATGTATATTCAGTTTTTAGGAAAATTGAATCTTTTCTTCAAGTTTAAGAATAATTCATATCCTGCATTTGGCCTTAGGGTTCATTTCCATGGCTGAAACCATTATTTAGAGCCAGGACACTATTATTTTCCAATCTCCCATCTCTGAAATATATTGCAATGCCATTTTTAGCCTCTCATTTGTATAATTGGATTCTAAAATGTCTAAAAATCCTTCTAGGAATGAGCGGAAGCTGACGGAATGTGCGCTGTTGTCAAAGCACAGACTGTCAGTTCTGGAGTTTTTAACTAAAGGTCATATTTGATGTACAAGACAAAATGCCATGACAGATCTATTTGTTTAGTAGCTATAATCAGTGTTCAGTGGCTAGTAAAGCCAGCAATAAAACATTTACAACAATCTTAAGTCCGCACAAAAAGTAGCGCTATGAATACAGTTGCCCGTGTCGTTTATTTATTTTACTCACTAACATGACTGATGAATAAAATAAATTACCCTTGCGTATCCATAGAGTTTTTGCTCTGGTTAGTTGGACGTGTTTTAATAAATAAAACGGCTATGTGGTGTTGATTAAAGATTATTTTGCTTTAGATCTAAGCTGCATAACCTCCCCATGCTGAGACATAGCCCCGTCTCGTGTTTTGCTGAGTGTAGGTGATAATAATTCTTAGAACAGGTGCTGCACCATAAGCCCCAAGGCCTAGGGATGTGAATGATTAGTGGCACTCCCCCAAGATGCATTGCTCCTCTGTATTAAAACCAAACTCTGCCTTTTATTCCCTCCAGAGTTTATTAAGTGGGCCAGTTGCCATAGAGACGCTTTGGCAGGATATTGCCAGGATAAGCCGTAATGGGTCTCTTGACGCAGTTCACTCTGCTCCTGTGGAAGAACTTCACTCTCCGGAAGAGACAAAAGGTATGCCGGCGTTCACCAGCCCACTTTACAAATCAACGTATATATATCTGCTAAAATTGGTCAGCAATGGAAGGAAAATGAGGATATCGTCCCAGAGTGTTATCAAGGGCAAGTAAGTTATTCATGGGAGAGGAAGGTAATAGGAGGGATTTACTACAAAAATTGTCTCCTATAGATGTAAGCTGCCTTTAACTCTCCTGCTAGAGAACAAGAACAATCTTACCCTAATGCCGACCAATTCCAAGTGTCACCTTCAATTTTTGGAGATCTGTCTCTTGTGCACGTTATGTCACATTGCCAGTGTTTTAGTTCTAACAAAGCCAGTCTTCAGCCTAATGGAACAGGATAGGGAGTGACGAATGTTAAAGGCTTTGTTTGAAGGGCAAACACTTTTTTTTTTTTTCCCTGACTTTTCCTTCCAACTGACTGACTTTATTCAGCCAGGTTACGATTCAACAGAAATCAAGAGATACTGTTTCAACACATTATTGGAGTTTTTGCTGGATTAGGACCCATATAGTTCAACTAATGGACTTTGAATTTAAGCAATAATCTGCATTTTCCTCCGGTTTGTGGAAGATGTTTCACATTTTCAACTCTGTATTGACTCTAATAAACACTGATTCATATAACCTACTATAGTATGTAGATGTTAACTAGCCCATATTCCACAAAATTGGTTGAAAGTATCAAATTTTACAAGTTCAGTCGTGTCCTGAACCTGAAAACACAATACAATATCCAAAGATAAGTTCACTGTTTGACTTTTCCTTCCAACTGAGTTTTGACCTAATGTTCAACACATTATCTGTGTTTTTGGCTGACGGACATATAATTTAAGCAATAATCTGCATTTTCCTTGAGTTTTTGGACAATATTTCAGATTTTCAATTAAAAAATATGTCTCTTTGCATGACATGAACCATATATACGACTCACAATTTGGAAAAAAGTCAGTCTGATACTGCAGATTCTTCACTTTGTCACTGATATTTCTATTACTATCATGTTTTCTGTCACTTCCATCCTTTAAGAGCTGACTAGAGAGACAGAATGACAGGGGAAGTGTAAGAGTGAAAAAAGGATGAATGGTTTGAGGCTGTTGACCTAGTGTTAACTCTGATAGACACTGATTTTATCTTTCATTTAACTTACTATAGTCTGTAAATGCTAACTCACCCATACTCCACAAACCTGGTTAAAAATATGACATTTTACAAGCATGTTGCTGTCTAAAGTCATACACTTTATGGACAAAAGTATTCAGACATGTTGAATTTGTGTGTTTCTTTTCTAACAGGGGTCTGGGACACAAAACAATAATGACAAATGTCATAATATAGTTTTATATTGTGACAAATATCATTGCACCGCATTTTTTTGTTTAAATTGTTATCTTTGCTTTATATCTCAAATCAGCATGAACAGGACATTTTATAAGCTGTAACCATGATGTGTCCTAATATTTTTGTCCATATAGTTTATAAACATCAATATTTCTGTACAGTTTAATGGAAGATTTTCTTCCTAAGTGAGATGTGAAGAAAGTAGATGGTCAGTTGTGGTAGAAATTTATTATTTACACTCAGAGTATGAACAATATGCTTTGAAATTTAGAGGTAGAACATTTAAAACTATATTCATAAAAAAAAAAAAAAAAAAAAGATAAATTAAATAAAAACCATTTCTGAGGTATTTTGGAAGCAGAGATAACAACTTAAACAAAACTAACCAAAACAATGATATTTATCACAATATAAATCTATACTATGACATTTGTCATTATTGTTAAAGTACACAAATAACCTTAACTAGTAATTAATAATAATAAACAAATAAAATGCACAATACAGAGATGGAAAAACAGCACAAAAAACATCAGATCATTGACACTTCAATACACATGTAAAATTCAATGAATTCACAAGACAATATCACGTACACAACACACAGCATTCACGCTAGGGCTGTAGCTAATCCTTATTTTCAGTTGCTTTCTCAATAATCAATTCATGTTTGGTCTATAAAATGTCAGAATATGGTGAAAAAGTGTCACCCAAAGCCCAAGACGACATCCTCAAAGGTCTTATTTATTCATCAACCACCCAAAGACATTTAGTTTATTGACGTAAACAAGAAAAGGAACCAGAAAATAATGAATATTTAAGAAGCTGGAATTCAGTTGTTACTTTATTTCTTAAAATGACTAAAACAACTTGTCAATTATGAAAATAATTGCTATTTAACAACCAATTGATTAAATGCAGCAGCTGCAACTCACACACAACATGAATCAGTTATTAAATCTTAAAAGAGGAGGTTTTCATGGGATGTTTGATGGTAGATCAGTGTTGTTGCTGTTTTTGTTTTGTTTTTTTGTTTTTTTTTTTCAATTCAGTGCTTAGAGGTTGATGTGATGGTGGAACAGGTTAGTAAGATTATAGAGAGATTTAGGCTATTGGTGAGGAAGACAGGTTTTGTTCAGTCTGTAACATGAGGAATTGAATTGTTTATGTTTATGCATTTGGCAGACGCTTTTTTCCAAAGCGACTTACAGGGGAAAACCAATTAAATCACTCAATCAATCAAATTTTATTTATATAATGCCAGATCACAAAAAAAGTTATCTCATGACACTTTATATATAGAGTTGGTCAAAACCAGACCCTAAGCCAATTTACAGAAACCCAACAGAATTGTATAATAGAATACACTATAATATTGATAATTCTGTTTTCAATCGTGTATAATCAACCTGAATAAATACATTCTGTATATGTGTATCTACAGAGAAGTCCAAATGTAGGAGAGGCTTTTGCCTATTTATGGACCACCGTGGGGGACAGTGAGGAGCATTCCTTTGGTTTCATTCTGTAAATTCACCACCACAAGATGTCGTTAAATATCACGTTGAACCCTTTTATCACTCATTGTTGAAACAGCAAGAATAAAGTCAAACTTTAACATAACTTTTGCAAAAGTTTACATCTACTGGCGTCATATGTTAAAGCCCACATTATATTAAGCTGTTTAATATGCTGTCAAGGAATTTAGTTATTTATTTGGCATTTCCCTCCAAAAACATTTTGGCGCTTCAGCTGCTGGAAAACTACACATGAAACTGGCTAAATGCCTGGTTAGCGTTGGGCCAGTTGATGATTCCAGTGTCCATTGCCAAGGGCGAACAGTCATCACGATGTTGAATCCATCATCATCATCAGCTTATCAACAGCTTTTCTCTTCCTGTTTTTGCCTGGAGCTGCTTACCTCTCACACAACAAATAATAATGCATTCTGTTTTCCAAATGATGCTTGACATGCACCTCTCATGCATCCAGTGAGGCCGCTCTGACACATTAACATCAGCTTCATACCAGAACTGGACCAAAGATCAGGAAACAACCTTTAGAGGTAGAAACACCATCCACCATTCAGCTTTTAGCAGAGTTACAGCCACATTATGACCACTTCTCCTGTATTTTTCCTCTGGTTTCTGGAGGCTCGGGCTTTGTTTGATGGCATTTTATTGCTAAAGCTGAAGTAAACACCAGTCCACATTTTCTTGTACATACAGCTGCAGTATTTCCGTTAATTACCTCGACTTTGGCAGCCTAATTTGTCTCACTGGACTTTTATAATAGACTCAAATATTTTTACACTCTAACATCACTCTAAATAAATCTGTGTGAATCAGACTTGCTGCACGTCAAAGTTCAGAATCTGCACCCACTGTAAAGAAACTCAAGTGCAGAACCTACGAATACTTCCTCTTTTTCTGCTTTTCTCAGTCAGATCAGAGCTTTTTTGTGTTGAGTATACCTGTTCTCTCCTCGGGTTGCTCCGGTTTCTAACGCCATTAACTCATAAAGACCCAAACATCCCCCACCAATCAACATCATCGACTGATCTGAAATGTGTAATACCTGTTGATCCACCAATGCTATCAATACATGTAAAGAAATTGTATAAAATACAGTTTGTCGACTTTTCATGGTCATCAGATATGACCCATTTTGGACGTCATCTGCTACAACATTGATTCACCAGTAAAACCCATGGAGTTTGATAAATGAGAGTGGATTTTTGTTGAGTTAAGTATATATTTTACTGAAAAAGTCACTTTTTCTTCAGTTTTCTCTGTTTTTGATATAATAAACATCAACTTTAATCGGAGCTTTTATGATCAGTACATTAAATATCGGAAAATACCTGATTTTCACTGGAAAAATGCAAAATACAGAGGATTATTTTATGATGATGTGATTTATGTGTTAAATCACATAGTAAATGTTACTTATATGGAAACAGGCATTTGGGAACAGCCACAAAAGTAGCACTGGGTCTTTGTGGGTTAATAAATAAACAGGTTTATATGGGTTAATTCTCCTGTCAGTGCCTCTGACCATGGTCCTGATGAAGTTGATCCTAATGGATAATGCTAATGCTAGGTGCTGTTTGTATGTATTTTGATGGGTAAAATGCAGAGACCAAAGTTCCCTACCGGGACAGTTAAACAGGGTTCCTGTGTGGTCTTAAAAAGTCTTAAAAGTCTTGAATTTCCAAATCTGCAGTTAATACCTTGAAAAAAGTCTTTAAAATCTGTTAAATTTGATATGGTAAGTCTTTAGTTATGTTGTCATAAACTTTTTGGCTGTATTGTGTTTAAAAGTGTCTGAGAAATGTCCAAGCTGCGAAGAAGGTAACATTAGTCTACTCGGTTCCACCCATCCCAACCTGACAATTTATACTGAAATTTAGGAACCAATTTTGCAGCCCCCGGTGAGAAAGGATCACAGAACATTCAGCCCAACACAGTCCAAATTTATTACCACTATTACCATGAAATAGGCTGTGAAATGGGCATTAAATTCTGTTCAAAGTACTCTTAAAAAGTCTTATATTTAACTTGTAGAAACCTGAAGGAACCCTGAATAAAGCATGTTAACCTTTTTTAACCACGCCCACTTCAAATTTCTGACCAATCACACAATAGTTGTCGGACACCACATAAATAAAAAACATTCTGCTTAGTTGATGTGTCAAGAACAAAACTTTTTTTTTTTTTTTTTTTTTTTGCGACCCTGAGAAAACCAATTTTTCTTTTCTTGCGGAGTAAGTAACCTTATGTCTTTGTCTTTATTTCTTCAACAGCCACAAAATAGCATGTGACACAAATATGAACTAAACCAGAACACTTGAGTGACACTGAAGTTCACTAGAAACGGACTGAGATAAACTCATTGGCCTACTAACCTCTGCTAGAAACATGCTCTAAACCCATAAGTTAGTGCAATGCTCCCTGTAAAATACCATAATTACTTGGATGAACATGACGTCTAAAGCAATGTTAGTTGAGGAGGGAAGTTTAAACAGCGACACAATACGTATGACGTTTTTGAAATCTAGATCATGTGAGAAATGATGCTGTGTCATGATCTAAAACACAGGTGTCAAACATGCGGCCCGGGGGCCAAATCCGGCCCGCCAAAGGGTCTAGTCCAGCCCTTGGGATGAATTTGTGAAATGCAAAAATTACACTAAGATATTAATAATCCTTTTAGTTCAGGTTCCACATTCAGACCAATTCAATGTCCAGTGGGCAGGACCAGTCAAATACTATCATAATAACATATAAATAATGACAACTCCAACTTTTTCTCTTTGTAAATGTAAATATTTTCATGTATTTACACTAAAACAAAATATAATTTTGCAAAAAAGTGAATAACCTGAAATGTCTTAAGAGAAGTAAGTACAATGTTAACAATATTCTGTCTGTAATTAAATGTTTTGTGTATTTGTAGATCCACCGTGATGTGTAAGTTATAATGTACATGTGTAAATTATAAACTGAGGCAGAATATTGTTAAAATGACACTTATTTTTTTCAGTTTGTTCATGTTATTCACATCTTTTGAAAAGATAGTTTGTAGATGTAAACCTTTTCATAATGTGAATTTACTTTTTTTGCTCTAAAAGATAGGGGAAAGTTTGGAGTTGACATTATTTATATATTATTATGTTATTATTTTACTGGTTCGGCCCACTTCAGATCAAATTTAGCTCTTTCTGGCCCGTGAACTAAAATGAGTTTGACACCCCTGATCTAAAATAATGATTTGGTGAATTTGACAGAGTCTTCCTTGTGCCCTGGTCACTTCCTATAAGTCCAGTCATTACCTCCCCATTCCCGTCACAGACACTGGCCTGTACATGATAAACCAGTGATATACGATGGATATTAACCGCCTGTGATGTCACCTCCGCCAACCAACAGGCCACACGCTGCAAGACGATTATAGTTTCACCACGTTACACAACTGCGTCTCAGAGGTCAGCGCAAGTTGTCATGGATTCCTGTCAGGCTGAGGAGTCATTTTGGGGGCAGATGAGGATGTTACAAAGAGACGCTGTTTGTTCTTTGATTTATACCATTGCAGTGATGATAGAACTCACACCCACCCACTTGTTCTGTTAGGAATTCAAACACAGCAGCGCGCCTATATTTTCCAGACGAGAACAGAAGACAGATTCAGGGAGGAAAAAGAAAAAAAAAAATCTTTCATCAACTCTCTCAGAATAACTCAGGGCAAAGTCATTTGTAATTTTACAACTTCATATCAAGGAAACATTCCTCTTGTTAATTTTTATCTAAAAGAAAGAACGTAGGGATTATTCTGTTTCGGGAAACATGCAGTGTTTTTTCCCTGAAATATCTAAGCGCACAGTGCTGATTTTGTGCAAAGGATGTCGGATATTTGGCCAATGTCAACATGAAATATTGTTATTAGACAAAACCAGTGGGAGTTAGCAAGGACAATGGTGCTTCTGGAGGGCTTGTAGAGGTTAATGACCAATTATATGAATGCCTCACCAAGCATTTTAAGATTTTATAACAGGCATGAAACCGATTTTATGGTCCAGTATTTCACATAATTTCATAGGAGGAGATTATCTATTCACAAAGACGCTGCTGTCCGATGGCAAATGCCTGGGGAGCCAGACATTGAGAAAGTCCCCCTGATCTCTATGTTCCCGTTCCATGCCTTTTCGTTGGAATACATTATGATAATTCACCCTCTCAGGAGAACTACATCCTCTCTGACACACAGACTGCAGGGAATTAAAGAACTGAATTGGAAATTCTATTGAGTTTCTTTGAAATATGTTCAATGCGATTTTCTGTATTTTTTTTTTTTCCTCTGTAATTCATTGACAAGATTCTACATCTAAATATCTACAGTATGTGCTTATACCAACCACAGCGAGTCTTTACTTTGCTGCAGACAGCTACTTTAATAGGCTTATATGGTTGCCATGGTTGAGCATATTATGTTTTCCTCACCTCTATTTGTCCTCCAGTTTAATTCTGAAGACGATAAGGCCAAATATAGACATCTCATTTTATTATTTGTGCTAATGTGTGGCATAGGATGAAGTGTCTGCACATGTTATTAAGGCAGGGGATTGGCTTTTCAGCTGATGAATCTAAGCAGGTCACCCAACAAGAGGCAGTGGGAGGGATGAGCCACATCGGCAGACCAGGTTAGGTGAGGTTAGCCATGACGATTTGGGGGGGGTATGTGTGAGCGCAGAGCAATGGTATGCCGGGGTAAAAGCCCGAGTGCCAGAGGAGATGGATAGGGGTGAAGAGTCAAGGAAAGATGAACTACAGCATTGTAATGTCTCAATGGAAGCTGTCCTTTAAGAAAGCTGCAGTCACTGGGGATGAATTGCTTTTATGGGCTTTTGCAGATGCGTGTTACCTTGACTCATATGTATTAGAATCCACAATGCTTCAGTATTTGTGCCATGGCAGATGTTGAGGTACATAAAAAGAGCTGCTATGTCTCTACAGCAGCGATGTCAAGCTAATTTTTGTTCAGGGGACACATTCAATTCACAATGATCTGCACTGGGTCGGACCAGTAAAATAGTAGCCTACAAATTATGGCAACTCTATACGTTTATCTATGTTTTAGAGTGAAAAAAGTAAAATTACAATAAGGAAACGTCTACAAATTATCCTTTAAAAAAATGTGAATAACACAAACAGCCAAGAACAGAAATTTCTTGAGAAAAATAAGTGCAGTTTTATCAGTATTATGCCTCAGTTTATCATTTACACACATGCATTACCACTGACAGATCACAGTGGATCTACAAAGGCACAAAACATTTAGTAATAGGTAGAAAGAGAAAAGATTCTGTTATGTATGATTCGTAAGATTCGGTTCCATATGATACCTTTCCACTACCAATTTACTATTTTGACATAAAACAAAATTTCAGCTCAAAAAACATTAGCATTATTATTCAATGTCTATGGAATTTTTACATTTTTACATTGTCTACAAAAAAATATGTACCACGATGAGAAAGTTCAGAAAGTTGTTTCTCTTCTGCATTTTTAAGGAAAGAAAACAACTACATTGCAACAGCATTTAATCATTTAATAATAACATTTAATAATGAAAATAGCATTAATTATTGAGTCATGATACACTCAATGACAGTCATCTGTAATGCAGAATGACTCTAGATGTCTCTGGCAACACATCTCGGGCGATGCACCACAGCAAAACCTTACCAGCAGAAACACTGACTACAGTCTCTACTGTTTGGTCGCCCACTTTTACCAGAGTCTATGTAACATGGTGTTTTTCTGCTCAATAAATGGTCATGAAGATCTTTTTTTTTTTTTTTTTTGGGGGGGGGTTGTACCTGTACCTTCTGTAGGTACCGTAACGTGTTTATTAAAGCCAGAAAGTGTTGCTAGTCTTCATCCAGAAGAGGATTGAGTGTGGCAAGGAGAAGATAAGAGGAATAGTGTGATAGCTGTGCTTTCTCTGTCAGTCCTAAATGCCTGGAGTAATAGCTAGACTAACAGCAAAACACATGGGATGTTGCATGTGCAGCTCCACTTTTATGGACACACGGAGTCTTGCATATACAACACATGACCAGGGCAGTCAAATATTAACCAGCTCTGAGCTTCTCTCCACATGTTACTGAGCTGAATGATCATTATGTCAGTCATTATGAAAACAAAAAGCATTTAGAATTATCACACTGTTACTATTGTTCATCTTGGAACCTTTTGCATAAAAATATAATCCTTTGATTGTCCAGTGTTCACACAAGAGACTTCATTTGAAAAATTTGAACAAAAGTTGTGGAAATTATGCATACCATATCAGGTTTTAAATATGTATTTCCTAAGCCAGGAGTGTCAAACTCATTTTAGTTCAGGGGCCATATTCAGCCCAATATAATTTCAAGCAGTCGTACCAGTAAAATAATAGAAAAACAGCCTATAATTAATGACAACTCTGAAGTGTTCTCTTTGTTTTAGTGAAAAAAAGTAAAATTTAATAGTGGAAATCTTTACATTTACAAACTATCCTGTCTCAAAATTGTGAATAACCGGAACAACGTGGAATTTCTTAAGAAAAATAAGTCCAATTTTAACAATATTATGCCTCAGCTTATTATTTACACATGTAGGTTAAAATTTACAGATCACAGTGCATCTACAAAGGCACAAAACATTTAGTAACTTGCAGAATACTGTTAACATTTTTGACTTTGGAATTTAGAGTTATCATTATTTATAGGTTGTTCTGCTATTATTTCATCGGTCTGACCCACTTGAGATCCAGTCGTGCTAAAATGAGACTGACAGCCTTGGCTATAAACATCTTCAGTGTAATTTTTGGACCTTGCAATTCATCCCAAGGGCCAGAGTGGAACTTTTGTGCGGCCAGTTTTGGCATCTGTGTCCTAAGTCATGGGTGGGCAACCTGTCGCTCCAGGGCCACATTTAGCTCTTAGGCCCTTTTTGAGTAGCTCCACATGGTTCTTTTAAAAAAAAACATATGAAAATGAAAACACTTATTTATTTATTTTTAAACAAATGTTGCTATTATTATCAGAACCATAGTCATTCTGATGTTATGCAGTTGTAACAATACAGACTGCATTCCAAATGAATAAAAAATAGAAGTAGTAAAAGTAGACATTTACATTTATGACACTGAAGGTATTCATCTGTTTACTCCATTGCAAAGAAACCCTTGACATACCAGTCAGTTTTTGCTGCACAGCACAGTTATGACAAATGTCACAGTTTTCTTTAGTTCTGGATTTATATCACAGTTCTGTAAATGCAGAGAAACTTTCATTTATTCTCGACATAATCTGTACAAACTAATCCTAAAGAGCTTCTTAAACAGTCACCACTTTGAGGTAAAACATATAAGGGTCCAAACATTTTTTTTTTTTTTTTTTTTTCTTGTCCTAAAATGGCTCTTCAGATACAGGGTTCCTGAGGGGTCTGAAAAAGTCTTAAAAGGTATTAAATTTGATATGGTAGGTCTTAAGTTATGTTGCTATAAACTTCTTGGTCGTATTGTGTTTAAATGTGTCTCTTAAATGTCAGCGCTGCAAAGACAGTAACATTAGTCTACTCAGTTCCACCCATTCCAACCCCACAATTTATATTGAAATTAAGAACTAATTATCGCTAATTTTGCAGCCACCGGTGAGAAATGACTCATAATGGTGGGAATCAAGGCATTAGAGTAAATAAATAAATTTTCCTAAATTCTAGGAGTCACATGAAATGTGCATTAAATTCTGTTCTAAGTAGTCTTAATAAGGTCGTAAAAAGTCATAAATTGAACTTTTAGAAAAGTGTAGGAACTCTGTGGATAGCAAATGTTGCCGACCCATGCCCTAAGCCAGGGGTCACCAACCCTGTTCCTAGAGAGCTACTATCCTGTATGTTTTAGATGTTTCCCTCTTTCAGTACACCTGATGGTCATTATCAGGCTTCTGCTGAGTTGGATGATAGGCTTATCATTTGAATCAGGTGTGTTGGAAGAGGGATACATCTAAAACATGCAGGATAGTTGCTCTCGAGGACCAGGGTTGGTGACCCCTGCCCTAAGCAAATAGAAAGGATAATTTCCTTGTTTGTGCAGGTGCGGCTGGTTGTGGAAGTGGTATGGCCTCTGTTTCTGTTCATCATACTGGTGTGGGTGCGGGCCACCAATAAGCCAGATCACAAAGGTCAATGTAAGTGGAAGCCTAGTTGTGCAATGTTAATCTTCTTTTTTTTAATTTAAATTAAACTGTAAATATGTAGATATACTTTGTTTACTCTTGCCTTGATCATGCAGCTGGATAGATGACATCCTCTTTCCGCACTATTTCTCCAGGCCACTACCCAAATAAAGCCATGCCTTCGGCTGGTGTGTTGCCGTGGCTTCAAGGTATGATGTGCAACATCGACAATCCCTGTTTGAGCTCCCCGACGCCAGGGGAGACGCCGGGCCAAGTCAACAACTTCAACAACTCAGTGTAGGTCTCGTGATAATTCCTCTGTGTGTGTTTGGATAAAAGTCAAATGTGCTGGAAGGAAATGAACATGTACATTTTTTTTTCTATGAACCAGAATTGCTGGGGTGCTGATAGAGCTGCAGACCTTGGTGGTGGACAAATCGATTCTGAGTCGGGTGCAGATGCTGTCAGATGACATGGAGCTGTGGTCCTCAGTACTGTCAGATTCCAACCCTGGTAACGGTAAGAGAATTCAAATCTGACCCTTGTGAGTGACGTCTTATCGCTTATTTCCAGCTTTCCCGATAAACTAATCTGAAAACAGTAACTTCTCAACAGGGACTTTGTTTTTTGTAATATCATACACTAAGGGACGTTATCTCAACGGGGTCAAAGTGTCGTTTTCTCCCTCGTGTCGTATTGCTGCTGAGTCACGCTTCAGGAATAATTGTCCTCAGCCTTTGCAACAATCACTCTGCCATATCTTTGTTAAGAACTCTCCATCAAGGAAAGTATCCCCTTCATGTGGGTGACAAGTCGGAGGATTTGTTATCCTCCTTTATCCCTCAAAAACAATGGCGTGTGATTATTTATGATGCAATTTGCCATGCAGACTGACAGATCGTTTGTCTTGATAAGTTGCTGCTTTGCATTAGGCTCATTTAGCCTGATGATATTCAGATTTTCATACAGCACCTAATTTGCAAAAAGGCAAAGCTGGGGTGGGGGTAATGGTGATGTTGTGTGTGGGGAAAGGTGGAGGGGGGGGGGGTTGTTTGCTGTTGAAGAAAACTGATCATACTCCATTTGCATTTTGGGGTCGCTGGCTTGTAATATCTGAGATTAAATCCATCAAAGATCTAAGCCGGGGCGTAATTAATAGCATTCGCTGTCTGTGGCAAGAGCACAAAAGTTCATTAACAACAACAGGGAACGGAGCGCTATCAGCACACTCAGGTGGGAAAGGTGATTGTTTTGTCCTTTTTATGCTTTTTTACCAAGGGTTGATTAAAACAATAAGGTGGTCAGTTCAATCAGGAAGAAAACAGTGTTCATAAAAAGCCGTGAGCGTGTTCTCCTTGTCCGTAATCTAACCTTGTGCATGTCTCCTGGTGCTTTTGTATTCAATAGGGGTATGATAATAAGTGTTTGGATATCAGAAGGTTTGGGGAATTGGAGAAACATATCAGACTAGCATAATTAATTCCAGACAATGTGGAGTGATTGGTATTTTTTCCCAACATTTATCCTAATTACAGTGGATGACCTGGTATGAGTCACTTCCGTCTCTCATTCTGATAATTGACTGACTTGCATTCGTAAAAAGGCTAATCTAATTAAATTACGCAACACGTCCATCATCTCAACGGCACATGCGGAGTCCCAGAGAGCCGTGTTGAATACACCCAGCATGAGCACGAGCATGTTATGTTACATTGTTTATGTCGGCACAGAAGAAGAAGCGACAGTGAACAGTCGATTGGTTTTGAAGCCAGCTCTTCTAAATCCTGCCTATCTGTGGGCAGCTAATCAGGAGAAAATGGCTGGTTAACAGTCTGCTGCGTGTTTAGCAACAAATTGTCTGCTCTCACACACTGGTACAGCTCGAGTGTTCAAGCCCTACTTGCACCAGTGAAGGATTTAATTGCAGCAGTCATCCAGAAAGCATAATTTATACTGAAATTCATCCGGCTGCAATGCCACTCAAACTAACAAGAACAACAGCAGGAAATAACCGCTTGATGTTGCATTTATTATATTACTGAGCACCATAGGCCATGAACTATTGTGAAGGTGTCGTCTTTTCATTTCAAATTTGATATGTAACTTATTTGGGACAATGTCTACAAAGTTAGTTCACAGCTCTGAGGAATTTTTTAAACATTAAAAATGTGCCTTTACTTACAATGGGTCATATTTTGATGGCTTATAACACGGACATGGTTAGAGATATCAGTATAGTTACTATTGAACACTGATAGGAAGTCATATATGAACTTTCATGTGGGTCCATGACCTTTGACCTTGAGTGACTTTGAATGTTCAAACTCAAGGTCATCAATGTCTAGATCAGTGTTTCCCAACCTTTTTGAGCCACGGCACATATTTTACATTAAAAAAATCACAAGGCACCCCACCAAACAAAAATGTCACAAAAAGTATATTTATTGAAATATAATGCAAATCTAGTTTCAATATACTTCCTCAGTGTGAAACCTGGGCCTGTTCAGTCGAACACAAAGCTAGTATTCTTGCAGGAATTGAAGAAAGACACACGAATCTTCATCAACAGCTGAATCTCTCTATTTTTGTCTTTATATCAGTCATGCTTGAAAAGCCCACCTCACATAGATAGGTTGTGGAGAAAAAGAACAGAACTGAAATAACTTTATTTTCCAGAATGGGGAACTCCTTGGCTGCAGTCACCGGACACTCTCCTGGAGGGGGGTGGAGGGGTGGGGGGCACATCAGGGCTGCACGGGTGACATTGTCGAGGGATGTTTGGAACAAGAAAGCTGAGAGGGGTGTGTCAGCGACCCCACAGACGGACCCCTTGGAGGTCCATTGAGGTCCATTGTATAATAGTATGGGAGGCATATTTCCCCACCCCAACCCGATACCGGATTAGTGATGTTCACTAATCCGCACATCACTAGTGAGGGGGGCTTTATCAACAAAACACACACCACATCGGAGCCGGTTTACTTTCACTTTTATTTTGCAAGGCCAAACAGGAGACTGTTGTAGAGTGGATCATTGGTGCATGTAGTTGTATGTATCTATATCACACTGCTCGCTTACAGTACCAATCAGGTGAAATTGGATCATCTTCCGTGGCACACCTCGTGATTTCTCATGGCACACTTAGGTGCCCAGACACACTGATTGGGAAACACTGGTCTAGATTTCAACAATCTTCTTCTCCAAAACTACTGGTCAGATTCATTTAAATTATTTTATGATTCTTCCTTTGGACAATATCTGCATTGTTTCTTCACAGTTTTGAGAAATTTAGATTTTTTAAAAAGTTTTTAAATGTTAAAAATTTGCCTTTACTTATAATGGGCCATGTTAATATGACTTATAACATGGATATGGTCAGAGATTTGTGCTACACAATATCTCGTTTTACCATTGTCATCGCGATGTACATGTGCATAATAGTCCCATTGCAGGTCCTGCAACATAGAAGGCAAATTAACTCAGTGTGTTTCAACGGTACCTGACACACACAGTTTGCCGAAGCAGACCACGCCCCTGCACATGGAGTGAGTTGTTGGAAACAACATTAAAAAATGAGCAACAAACAAGAGAAATTCACCGAAAATGACTTGGTGCCAAAAAGAAAAGCAACGTCAGTTATCTGGAATTATTTTGGCTACATGAAGGATGATATTGAAATACATGTTCTGTATCGATAGTGCCTTGCACCTGTTGCCACAATGAGAGGAAACACAACTAATTTGTTTGATCATTTACGGTGGCACCGCACAGCTGTTTTATCCTCCTAAGTATTTTTTCATATCGCAATATATATCGCAGGGTTAAAAAGATTGCAATGTCAGTTTTTTCCACTATTGTGCAGCCCCATTAGAGATATCAATATAGTGTCAAAGACAAAGGCTGAAAATTTCTATGGACCAATAATTGTATTTCCATAAATGGCCTTGACCCCTTGGTAGAATGATCATGATATAAAATCATTCATCCTGTTTTTAGCTCACCTGCTGATGGACCATGAGCTATTGTGAATGCACTGTGTCCATAGGATTTTCATTGTTGCCGTTGTCTTTGTTAGCAATTTCTTCAAACTTCTCCAATGAAATTAGTGGTCAGATTACACATTTTTATGTCGCTTCCTTGGGAAAATATCTGCAAAGTTTTTCACAGCTTTGAGAATTAAAAAAAAAAAATTGATAAATTTTTAAATATTAAAAAATAGCCTTTACTTATATTGGGCTGTATTTTGATGGCTTATAACATGCAAATGGTCAGAGATATCAATATAGTTACTCTTGAGCACTGATAGGAAGTCAAATATGGACTTTCATTGAATGAATTCTCCTCCAGTGAAAGTACCACCCACTTCTGTTGGGAGATTGATCTCCTGCATGAAGACCACAGGACTCGAACATAATGGCAGAACCTGACAACCTCGCAAATTCAACTTATTGATTCTTGATAGAACATTCCGGTGAGCTACAGGTCCATTGGTTCTATTTTTATCAGAAAACAACAGCTGTGCACACTAACTATAGATTCAGTATTAATGCTTTACTTGGATCAATGTTTGATTTTAGGAGAAAGACTGTTTACTGTTAATTACAGCGTGATTTTACCTCTATCACAGCAAACGATTCAAGTTTCACATGCGTTTCTTACATGAACTGTTTACTGATGCACAGATGCACAGATTAACGTATGATAATGTGGAAACCAAGTACAATAAAACAAACAATGACGACAGAAGGAGGAAAAAATGAATAAAGCCAGGTTAAATATAGTATTATATTGTTAGGTTATATTGAATATTTGACAGTACTCAGTAACACCCCCCCGCCCCAAAATCACACCATGTGCATGTGCAACTATATTATAAATATGTATATAATATTCAAATGTATATAAATATTCATGTAAATAGCAGATGTTCTATTTTTTCTCTTTATATTTCATGTTTCACACTTGCACTTTTTTGTATTCGCTGCTGTCAACTGTGAAATTTCCTCATGGTGGGATCAATAAAGTCTTAAAACAAACTAAATTTTACTTTTAAATGCTAATACAGGGCCTCTTTATCTGTACTGGACCAGTGTGGTTTCAAGATTTTTCACTCTTTAAGGTCAACCAGTGATACTTGAGACGGTTCTACGAGATGATGAAACCTTCTCCACGTACCTGAGAGATGAACTGTCGCTTCCACCAGAAGTCATCGAAAGCATCATGACCGCACAGATCAATCCAGTGAGTATATATTATGATACCCTCCATCGAAATTACTTAAAATACTTCTGCAATGCCTTAAAGAGCACACATAACCCAAGTGTAGAGGGGCATTTTAGGTCAAGATCTACCTCTAGGACATTTTTCCCTGACAGCCATGATCACTCAAGTTTTGTTCTGTGTTTAGTTTGCAAAAAGAGGCATTAGAAGCTTCCTGCGAAACGTAATTTGGAATGACATGAACTTGCAACTGTGACAAGAATACAGAGTTCCTCTTTCTAAATGTTCCCCCGTTGATGCCCTGTTATGTCTCAAGCAATATCAGATAAGATGTAAGGAGGTAATTATGTTTCACTGACACTGACAAGGATGCTTAAATGCAATGAGGACGTATTAAAAGATCTCGACTGTCTTATGAGATGTTTCTATGGCTCTGCGGATGTAGAGTGAGGCTCACAGTACTGGGGGGGTATAAAGCAGTTTGCGCCAAAGTCTTGTATCACTGTGGGATTATCGTAATGGTATCAGCATGTACCATCGCAAATCAGAAAAGGGTTAAATCCAATTTCAGTACAGATATAAACAGGAAGCGGTCATTTCTAAATGTATCTGACGAATAATTCAGACGGTATTAAGACAAAATGATGACTTTTTTTTTATATAAATGTATTAAAAGTGTGGCAGGAATGGATGGATGTACAGGGTGTCCACGAAGTCTCTTTCCAATTTTCCAAAACATTTATTATGAAAGCAATTGATGAGATATGTTAATCAGATTTGTTCTACGTACTCGGTGGTTATTTTTAATCCTGTTGATGAAATAGGTTCTGTTAAATAAACCCTTCAATTACTCTAAATGTTTACCTTAACCTTTTGACTGAATATGTGGCACCACAACTGGATGACCTTCAACCAACCATAATTTTTCAGCAAGATGGATTGTTCACCAGATATCACTCACCTGGACTTCTTTCTATGGGATGTTGCGTCCCGGCCTAGGGGTTAACCAGGACGGACATAATGTGCTCCCTTTGTCCTCTTCCAACTCCCAAGCACAACGCCAGACCATACACTACAGTCCAAAATGTATTTATTTATAAATAACTCAAAAAGGGTTCAGGGAGGGCTCAGTGAAAAACAACAAATGATATCATCTTCAAAGTCAAACTAAATTTCCTACTCAAAAATAAATTCAGGAAATAAAAATACAATAAACTAACCTAAACTCCCTTAACCAAACAAAAAAAAAACAAAACAGGAGAAAAATGTTTAAACAAAGAGCCACCCTTCTCTACCAGAAATTCAGGCTGATTCAAAAATACTATATACATCTATTTCAAACACAAAACTAATAAACAGACACAAATGTGCAACACGATTGCTGACAACCAGGAACACACACAATCTCCATCGGGAGCTGGGAAGAGACCAATGAGAGACTGAGCTGATGCATCCAGAGTCATTTTTAAGGGTGGGTTAATCTAATACAACACTATATCAGAACACATATACACATAAATTATGACCCTGGGCCAAAACAGGGATTATGTGAAATATATCCTGTATCGAACACAGATACAGGACATCCGTGACCTGAAGCAAAAGATCACTGATGCCACTGAAACCATTGATGAGACCATGATACAGCCAACATGGAAAGAAATCCAGTAGAAAATAATGGTGCCCATATATAGGTGGATTAAACGAGGCAAAAAACTTCAATATCTACTTTTCATTTTGTAATAATTTCCACATATTTGCTTATTCATTTGCTTTTATAATAAATGTGTTAAATTGTAAATTGACTTTTTGAAAACACTATATATATATATATATATATATATATATATATATATATACACACACACACACACACACACACACATACATATATATATATATAAGAGCTAAATGTACATCTATTCCTGCCAAAAACAATAATAGTAACGAACATGTCAAATGACGATTACTTGTGAGGATAATTTTACAAACCTTTGTCAACCACTATAGTACATATTTTGAAACATAAACATCCAAAATGAAGAGCTGCATTTGAAGTAAAAAAAAACAAAAACAAAAAAAATGTGGGTTTTGTTTTATTCATGTTTCTATCCATTGCGATTGTGTGAATAACTGTTGGTTCTTTGTTTTCTTCTCCTTTCTCTTCTTTTTTCTCCTCCTCTTCGTAGTTTCTTCCGTTGTTTATTTTTGTTCATTATTATTTTTGTAGATGATGATGGCATTGACACATTAGTGATGGGATGGTGTAAATAAATGTCAGGATAAAAGTCAGTCTTGTCCTTCATCTTGTCCTTCATCCTTCTCTTCCTCTTCCTCTTTCTCCTGATTTATTTATATATATATATATATATATATATATAAAATATATAATGACAGTGGGATGCTGTAAATCGTTTAAAATCAGTGTTCTTCTTCCTCCTCCTCCTCCTCCTACTCTTCTTTGCCACTTAGATGTAATATTTCACACATTAACATCTTAATATATGAGATGCCTGGATTATTTCAGTGTCTGCATTTGTCCACAGACACAAACAGACCATTTTGCTAAATGTATTCCTCCTGCATGCATTTACTTTAAATCCACATCTCAAAAACAGTTTTTCACAGAATCTCAAGACTTTTCAGCCTTTCCACTGTGTTATTTTTATTGGCAAACTACACAACTTCATTGAAACACCAGTTTTTGTCCAGGAATACTGTCAAAATGTGTATTGCATAATGTCAAATCACATTATTACATTACCATATATTCAGTTTTAATGGTTTAAGTTTTACTCATTATAATAGTTGTAGAATTCCCATTTCCCAAGTTGGGGGATACATGCAGGGAGAGACAAATAAAATGAAATTGATAAGGCAAAACATTCATTATATCACCTTCGTGCTCATTTTTTTAAAATTTAGTGTTTTTAACTTTATTGCCAACTTTTTCTATAACAGGCAATTTACATCATTAATGAAAAGAGAGAGGAAAACAAAAGAAAAAAAAAAATCCTACTCGTATTTAATACAATAAACACGATTTTATGTACATTTGGGTCTGTATAATATGTCATCTGTCTGTTCTGGACCCTAAAGGTAAATAGGGTTACATGTAAAGTTGTCTTGTTTGTCAACTTCTACTAGAGTTGGTGTTATTTTTCAGATGATGCCAATCCCAAGGCCAAACAACCTGAGGAGCATCCTGTGCGAGGGGACAGATCTGGATGACTACGTCCAATTTAGCAGCCAAGCTGAAAAGGAGGCCTTTCAAAATGTCAGCTGCTCCCTCAGTCCACAGCAGCTGATTAACACCCAGCGAGTATTCCTGCAAAACCTCGACGTGAGAAAAGTGCTTTCCGAGGTGAGCTTCTTCTCACTTTCACCGACACAACAAGCTGTTCTCAAAACTTATCTGGCTTGAGTTTGATGAAACTTGGAGGAATTTGACTTTGAGACTTGAAAATACATCGAATTCTGGAAGAAATAACTTGCAGAAAGGATGCATTTAGGAGCATCCTTCCTAGTAATGTGGCGGACAGTGACCCTGCAGTGGCAGTAAATCCTCCTCCGCAAGGTCATCCACGTCCCGCATCCTCACAAATTACACTCCCTGAGCTCATGAATGCGGTATTAAAAATGTAAATGTGAGTGTCTCAGCCGCCAATGATGCAACCCAGGCATAAATTGAGATGATGCATTCAAGTCCTCATTAGGCATTTTAAAAGGGCTTCAGACGCGGTTAAAAATAAGCGGCTATAATAGGTACTTACCTTGAACTGATAGGAAAAACAAATACAAGTAGTTTTAATAAACACGGTTGCACAAAGGAATTTACAGCACGGATATTCTATCAATTATACTGTAAGATGAGACGGTTTCAGAGGATTAATACAACACTGGAGGCTCGTGGTGTGTTCGCAGTGTAATTCTCACAGGGTTTGCAGTAAATTAAATTCAAAGACAATGATTTTCAGCGCCAACCAATTGAGCAACCAATTTAAAAGTTAAATGTTAAACTTTTTCTGGCTCTGTGACTTAGAAAGATAAAGAGATATCCTTTAAAACTGAAATGTGCAAATGCATCTATTTCACATCCAAACGAAGCAGCAGTGTCATTATTACCGCACAGTTATCTCCGTGTATTTATATATATTTTTTTTACATTTTAAGCGAGAAATAATTTGCACCGGTTTCATGATTTTACTAGAATGCGTGCAATCAGGTGGGAATAATTTATTAGAACCAATGTTTTCTCGAATTCCCTTAAATCTCCCAGTTCCTTTGGGATGATGAAAGCCTGCACTTTTCTTTGAGTTTATCTGTGAGAGAAAATATATGGGACAGAGAATCCAATAAATAAGTGATAAGGCAGGAAGTTCGTAGGAGAGAGCATTTGAACAATTTAAGCCCACAGGCATTTCCAAACACAGAAAAAGAAAAGCCCAGACAAGATACGGCGGAGAAGCTGCTCAGCGCCTCAAGCAAATGGATGGGAAAAAACATCAAGCCTTCACACTTAAAGCTTGACGTCGCTGAATGATTGCGATAACGACGACAACAACAACATAAAAAAAAAGGACAAGGGACAAAGTCGGGGTTTATCTCAGAGGTAGTGAACGGCACAAGGTGATTTAGACGTAGGTTCCACAACTCTGTGTTCGGGGGGAAATCGTTCCAGTTCACAACACACAAAAACAGAAAGCATTTGGATATATGGGAGGTCGATGAAATTACACAGTGTTAATTTAACTGTATTCAATCAGCTCAGCCAATTTGATTGAATTTAACCCATAAAGACCTTACTATCCACCAGTGACCAAAATCATTTACTGATATAAAAAGGTAAATCACTGCTGATCCACTAATTCTATCAATACATGTAAATATTTTATGTAAAATGCAGTTTGTCAGCTTTTTATGGTCATCAGATGTGGTCCATTTGGACGTTCAGACGCTCTGTAGTGAACATGGAAACATTGATTCACCAGGTAAACCCATGGAATTTCATAAATGATAGTAGATGGAGACACTTGGTTTATGTTTAGTTAATATTATATTCATTTTTTCTTAAGTTTTCTCTGTTTTCGGTATAATAACTCTCAAATGTAATTTCAGCATGAAGCTTAAAGTGCATGGTCAGTAGATTAAATATCAGAAAATACCTGATTTTCACTGAAAAAAAGGCCGAATGGGGAGGATAATATGATAAATGGAGATAAATGACTAAAATATTTGATCTAGAGGAAACATTCATTCGGGAGCTGTCGCAAAATAGCACTTTTTGTTACGTTTTCAGTCACATTCTTCTCTTTATTCCTGTTTATACACATCAGTAATCACCTTTGACCAGGTGTAATTCAAAGTCAGTCAGCTTTTTTGTCAGTTTTGTCCTATGTACAGCACATACAAAAGACTGAAATTGCAAAACTCTAAGGCCCACGGTGCAACAATGAACATAGTAGAGGGGAGGAAAAAAAAAAAAAAAAAAAAAAAAAAAAAAAAAATATATATAGATAGATAGATAGATAGATAGATAGTGCTGTACAAATCTGCAGATACAAGTGCAAGATATAGTAAAACTAGTAAAATAAGAGTGCATATAAGATATACTAAAACTGATAAAAAGAAAAAAAAAATGGACACACAGTAATAGGATAAATAGCATTGAAAACAAAACCAGAAGATAAAACAAATAAGTCACACACTTGTATAAAAAGCCAGTGCAAATAGGTGTGTCTTTGAAAGACATTTAAAGTGCACAATGGAATGTTTACATATGATATGTTGGAACAAAGACTATAAACAGCAAAGCATTGATGATTAATGCAATATAATGATCAGTAACACTTTATCTGTCAAGAATAAATCACATTGTCGCAATAATTTCATAGCAAAAGGTAAGGATATTTTCTTCCAGTTTTACAGACAACAGTGTATGTACAGTATATCAGTATACTTGCTGTAGAGTTCTCATCTCCACTTTACCTCCCAATCCCTTACATACAGAGCAGCTGAAATGAGTTGAAATGAGATAAGTGCTGCCTCACTGGATCTGATCAGGGATGACTTTCTGAGGATTTACAGTGAGATTTGCTACTTGATGTTGTAGATGAATAAACGTGTTATAGACTCAATCAGCAGCCAGTATTGGGAGAGTTCCTTTCAAGGGTTAGTTAAAACACAGCGTAACCAAAAAGAAAATAATGTTCCCACCTGGGTTTAACATTAGAGGAGGGGTGTTCAGGTTCCACATAGCCCAATAGGATCTAAGTGGGTTGGACCACTAAAATAATAGTATAATAAACAATAAATAATGAAAATGTCAAATATTTTCCTTAAAGTTAAACTATAAGATGAAAATGTTGACATGAATAACATGAACAACCATGTACAACCAAAAAATAAGTAAATTTTAACAATATTACACCTCGTCTTATCATTTATACATATTATGTTCATATTTGTTCAGGTTATTCACATTTTTATTTTGAAAGGATAGTGTGTAAATGTATTTTCTTTAATGCACATTAAACAACGGGTAATATTTGGAGTTGTCATATTGGGCTGCATGTGACCCCTGAACAAAAAGGAGTTTGACATCCTTGACACTTGTAAATTCATCCCGCCGGCTGGATTGGACCCTCTGATGGGCTGGTTTTGGCCCAGGGGCCGTATGTTTGACACCCTTGCATTAGATAATTACAGCAGTGATTGATACATTTCAGCTGCAACAAGTTCTGTAACCTTGACCGATGCAGTGAGTAATTCTTCATTTCTTAAACAACCATCAGTTTGGGAGAGAGCATAAAGATTAGACAGTGCTAGAATTCATTGAGCTCATCAGGCTTTTTAAGGAGTTCAGGGAGCATGAGGTATAATTTTCACACATGGATTCGCCACCACAGAGTTCAGATCTAAAAACCACTGAGAATCTTTGAGATATGATGAGGAAGACTTTACACAGCGGTCCCACTCTCAATCATCAATACAAGGCCTTGGCTGAAAATTACATCTGCACAGAAATAAATATGATATTTATTGTGGTATTGCATAAACAGTGCCACAGGAAATTTGCTAAAGGCAGATTAAATAAAAACATTAGGTGTACACACCCTTCAATGCATGTTTTTATATATTATGTTGAGTATTTCATGTAAGTAACATGTGAAATAGTGCAAAAATATGTACTTCAACACTGTCTTATATTATTAGTACATGTAACAGTGAATTAATTGCTGTTTACGTGCACAAAATATCCCATTTTTTCTGTTAGCAAAAATTAAAACTCCTCCTATACTCATATCTACATTCAGTCATCGATACCTCTTGTGTTATTTCAGAGTTTTCCAGGTATTCTGACGTCTTTTGTTCCTTCCAACACCTTCTGTAAATCGTCATCTTTTTGATATTTGCTCATATCCTCTTTGGTGATGTTTAGCAGTAGGTGTGTTTCCTACTCCAACCTAAATAGTCGACTTGTTCTCTTTTTTTTCCACCAGAGGAGGTATATGTCTATAAACATAGGTAGGTAAGGTATAAACAGAGGCTTTTTTTTTTTTTTTTTTTTTTTTTTTTTTTTTTTGCATCTTGTGGCAGAATGTGCAAATTAGATTCTGGATGCACCTCATATATGTTTATCATGTGAGGATATTGCTGCATGCTTTTTTGCCAGTCGGTGGTGGTGAGTGTTGTCTGTGCAGTGGTCTGCTGGGGAGTTGGTATCAAACAAAAAGGACACAAGACAGCTGGACAAACGGTAGAGGAGGCTGGCTCGGTGTTTGAAGAGAAGCTGAACTCACTGGGGACTGTGGAGAGATGCACGCTGAATAATATGGACGACATATTTGACAATCCGAATCATCTTTTTCACTGTGTTCTGACCAACCAGGGACTGCATCAGCCTCTACAACACCCTAGTACTGGGTGTCCATAAAGCCTCTTTACAATGGATTATTATTATTATTAAGTAAGTAAGTAAGTAAATTTTATTTATAGAGCACTTTTCACAGACAGAGTCACAAAGTGCTTTATCAGTTCAAATCAGAATCAAATCAAGTTTATAGAGACCCAACAAAATCCTCCAGGAGCAAACACTTGTGATTGGTGACAGTGGCGAGGAAAAACTTCCCTTTAACAGCAGAAACCTCGAGCAGACCCAGACTCCTGAAGGATGGCCGTCTGCCTTGACCAGTTGGGGTTAAAGAGAGAGAGTAAAAAAGGAGAAAAGAGAGAGTGATAGAGATATAGAGGACACATGAAGTACTTTATGATGAATACATAGAGTGTAATCAGTTTGTAGTGGCCCTGGGTCAGGTGGGAGACTAAAAAACCTTTTTGAACAGGAGGGTTTTGAGGTGTTTTTAAAACTCTCTACAGAGTCCATGGACCGTAGGTGTAGAGGCAGGTCATTCCATAGGCGTGGTGCCACGGCTTTAAAAGACCTGTCACTGCGTGTGCTAAAACAGGTGTGTGGAACCATCAGCAGGTGCTGTCCTGAAGACCTCAAGCTACGAGTCGAGCTGTAGGGCTGGATCAGGGAAGCAATGTATGCAGGGGCCTGGCCATGTAGAGCCCGGAAAGTTAGCACCAGAATTTTGAAATGAAAACAATATAGAACAGGGAGCCAGTGGAGAGATTTAAGAATGGGAGTGATTATTATTATTATTATTGTTATTATTATTATTATTAGTAGTAGTAGTAGTAGTAGTATGAGTAGTTGTCGTTATCTGAGGTGCCATAAAGGGGGGGTAAACATGACAAATTCATGGGGCCCAGCATTTCTGGCAGTGGTGATTTCTCATAGACTGCAAGGGAAGCCCGGCTTCCCCTGAAATTCCAAAAATTAAATGCTTAAATATGTACGGTTGTGTTGACATTTCATTGACTACAAATGTGTTAAAACACGTTCATCTCAAGGACGAGTTCGTTCAGAATCAGCTTTATCACAAATCAACAGACTCGATGTTGTTCACTTCTCATACATTCCCGTTGCGCTGTTTTCTCATTCGATCTCTGCTCAGTGCATTTGCCCGTAGAAGCCCAGCGTCCATGCACTTCAATGGGACTGAGTGGAACAGCTTTTTTCAGTGCCTCAAAACTGGACGGTAATTGGATAAATGCCACAATGTTGTCCCGCCCCCGGACGCCAGGCTTCTCTGGGGGTGAATGGAGTTGTGGGCGTAGCTCAACCGGGCTGGACGCCAGGATTCCACATGCTGATTGGAGGATCAGTTGAAAGGCTGAATCCTGTTTGATTGACAGCTTGTTTGAGATCTACGCCTTCACTTGACAGAGTTCAGTTTAATACTGTCGTGCATTCTGCTGTGAAATCGAGAGAGAAACCACTACGAAATTACTCGTTCATTTCTTGCACTGTTAATAAAACACACTCATTGTACGACCTTATTTCAATTTAACATAATTTCAACGTTTTCTTGTTTACTTGGTATGATATGACCATTTTCTTAAAAAGGAATGGAGGGCCGAATTTATGCTTAAATAACTTGACTTTTTTTTTTGTATGTAAGCTGACAATGAGCTTCCCCTCTCTGAAAGACGAGCAGCCGCCACTGATTTCTGGAGGGCCCATAGAGCAGTGGAGGGGGTCCAGTGCAGGTTAGAAGTTGTGAAAATGTCATCTAAGGTCCACTGTAAAATAGAGGAGTAGAAGTGGGGAGTCGGACGTTGAAAGCATGTTAAGTTTCGCTTCACGCCAGCGTTAGTTACGGACCACACCCCCATGTATATAACTGCTGCCCCTACCCCACGTACATGACGTCGCACTGGGGGGACCCCGAGATCCGCAAGCTGCTGTCACTTCGGGCGGAGGACTCTATCCATGGTAGCATTTGTGGAAAGGTAAAAGCAACACCGCTATGCTCGGGGTATTTCCCACGTGTAAGTTATGCGTCACACTATACGCTGTGCTGTGTCACCGCTCCATTGATTCCGGAACACAGGTCCGCTGCGTAGAAGTCCAGCCTGTCTCAACTCTGTTACTCCCTTGGCTTGGCTGTGGAAAAAAGGTGGGGTCACCATCTCACCTTCTTTCCCCGAGATCTCTGTGTAGAATTGGCTAATGGCTGATTCCTAACTTACTCTACGTGGTTGTTTTCAGTTTCTTCCATTTGCCATTTTCACTCTCATAGTCAGGAAATTGAGCTTCTATTTCCACACAGAAGCACAATAATGCCGTCTTTTTGCTCTTCTCAGCCTTGGATGGCTCTTTCTTTAATTTTATCCTCCCAAAAGACAATGCAGACTTTTAATACAGCCTATATTTGACACTTGATGCATGAAAATGACGGTGGTTGAAAGGGCAAGTCATTTATTTCTCCTAATTGGACTCATACTCTGTACTCTCGGAGTGTCTCTACAGTACACGGTGATAATACCAATGCAAGGGATGATGACGTGAGGATACGATTCACCCGCCAAGATTCAGGAGATACTGTACAGTCAATAACACCTTAGTTTAAGTGAAACATTTTAATTAAAGAATGCTCTTTGGAAGTGAAAAGTGACAACCATATATTTCAGTTGTTTATTTTTCAGTGATTATTTCTGTGAACTTTTTTCTGTTTTTAGATGTCAGTTTTAGATCCAAACGCACTGGAGGAAACCACCTCAAACGCAGCAGGAGTGATTGAAGCGGTTAGTGGCAAAATTATACCTATACCTACGTTATATTTTTGTTTGTTTTTTATTTTATTTTATTTCTGACTTGTTCTTTTTCTTGTACAGATGTCAGCGCTGCAGAGGTCTGAAGCGCTGAAGACCGCACAGTCGTTGAATTTCCAAGAGGACATGACAGGCAGTATCAATATGCTATTTTGTGGAAAACAGTCAGACTTCAATTCCACCAATACCCGAAGGTCTTCCTTCAACAGACAGATGAATGACACCGCTAACAACGAATCAAACTCTACCAACAACAGCTCTGGTAAGTGCAGCTGCAACGACCTTATTGAAGCGAAGTGTTGGGATATTGTGCTTTTATTAAACATTCAACTTTCAGAATTAGGAACATGGAATATAATGTGAAATAGAAGCATGGAAGGATTGACTAACTTAAAGTCTATTTTCAGGCAAAAAAATAACTCGTATTCTATTGTATTTCATGATACTGTGAACAGCATAAATCACATTCGATGTCATCTCTTCTGTTCTGATTTGAGCTACTTCCAAATGCAATACAAATATGATTTTCTTTTTTTTTTTTTTTTTTTTTTGTATCACAGTAGTTATATCATTAGCCTCATTGCTCATTTACCCAAGTCATATTTTTGGCCAAATTGTGGTATCTGCATAAAATGAAGCAGCAGGGTTTGGAGAGTAAAGTTATGCAGACATCACAATTTGGCCAAAAATATGACTTAAATTATGGCAATATGAGACAAATATGTTATGAGGCCAACATTATGCTCTGTGAAAATGTGAAAATCACAAACGTTTACATACTTTCACTACATATCAACTTAATAAATCACTAAATATAGTGTGGCAAACTGGAATGAGGGTGAATATATTACATGTAGTGAATATATTACGTGTAGGGTCTGGATTGATTGATTAAAAAGTCTCTAAGAGCAACAGCACTGTTTTCTTTTTTAGGGGTTTAGTTATTTTAATTCCATGACATGCTTCCTCGTGGGCACATGTTCCACCAAAACAGCTACTATCATGACACCTGTTTAAAAATACACTGTCACAACATCTTGCACTGCACTCACCACAGCCCCAGAATTAGCCAAACAACCTAGAAAATGTTCAATCCTATTCCAGAACTATAGTGGACAGTGTCAGATCTATATGCAAATTGTGGAAATAACGTGTGAATACTGGCCACATCAGCCTCCATACTGTATTTACATCAGTCGATTGTGTTTTATTTTGTTTTGTTTTGTGAGTTCAAGAGCATGAGTGGTTATAAAATAATAGTCAATACTAAGTTTTATCTGTCTCCGGGTGTTGTCTCAGCTTTATGAAACACAAAAACAGAACAAGAAGTAAACAAAGAGCAGTGTTTCAGTGAATTCAGCAGGATCCAAACAGGGAGTGTGAATATATAGAGCAGGGCTGTCAAACTCATTTTAGTTCAGAGGCCACATTCATCACTAGGGATGCACCGATACCAGTATTGGGTATCGGGTCCGATACTCAGCGTGTGTACTTGTACTTGTACTCTTAAAAGTACTCCAATACAACCGCACCGATACCACTTACGGCAGTGTGACGTTCACAGTTAAGTGCAGCAGGAGGAGTAATGTCAGCACTGTGGAGATTTTTCAAAATAAATGACGTTGACAAAAGTAACACTGACTGCAAGTAACTTTAAAGACACAGACGGATATGCATGGAACGTTCTGTCCATCCTCTGCGTACGTTCCAGCCGTTTTCCAGGTGCTAGTGGATGTGTACCCAGACGGAGAATACCACCGGGAACCGTGGAGGTAGCGGAGCAACTGTGAAAAACTACTGATATATTTATGCGAAGTACCCTCATCAATATCAACATTAGTATCCACATTAGTGCTACCACTGTCGTCTCCATGTTTATTATTACTGACTTTCTTCTTCTAAAAAAACTTTACTTTTCTTCGTGGTATTCGGCCAGTATGCTTAATTAAGAGTGGCGCCCTCTGGTGGATTGATTGAGAAACGCTTATTCCAATGCATTAAATGTCAGTAGCAGCAGTTTGTTACAGTCAGACTAATGACAACGACAATAAAGCACATTGGTATTATTAAGTATTCATATTGGTACTCGGTATGGACAAGTACTCAAATGTAAGTACTTGTACTTGTACTCGATCTGGAAAAAAGTGGTATTGGTGCATCTCTATTCATCACATTGGAAAACACCAAATATGTATCTGATGTAGGACCACATGTGAAAGTGGCCTGGGTCTGATTTTGGGAAAAAAAAAAAAAAAAATCAAATTTGTGTTTTTCAGACTTATTAAAAAAATTAGATATGGGTCAGATTTGGACAAAAATAATCAGATTTGGGCAATTTTTACTTGTAGTGTGAACATGTGAGCAATAAATACAGATTGAGCCATGTGGATGTAGTCATATGGAAGTGCTGTTCACACTGAAAACTATTAATACATTTAAAGAGATTATAGTCACAAAAGACTGTGATATGGAAGAGTTGTGAAAAAGATGATCACTGGACCAGACCTCTGTGGCACAGCTGGCACCTGAACCAGAGCTGGAAGCCGGGTTTGATTAGGAATATATCCGATATATTATAAAGGTCTGGCATCCGTCCTGGCCAATCAGACCATCTCCTCTCACTCCCTTAAAAGTCTGCACTCCTCACCTTGACATAATGATGTTTTTCCAATAGAGAGGAAAGGGCAGACCTTCTTATCCTGAGTGGAAAATGATTTTTTATGAGCAGCGCCGAGTCAAAAGGCGCAAATATATGACATCCTTAATAGGAGCATATGGTATCACAAATATCCCGCCAAGAACAGATGGCGTCCCTAAAATGCTCTTTTGAGTTGTGAACTGGTATATTGTTCCATTTAGTGATGAAATATGACAAAGGCAGCCATATTTCCAGCCTTTGCGCCCAAATTCATCAGTGCTGTCATGATTTAGAATAACTGTCTAAGGTAGGAATGTTACTCCTGGCAGTATATGTACATCTACTATCTTATGATTATCCCCAGATCAACCCGTCTTCTTTTATTACTTTTACAAAGAATGTTAGTGGTGGAGTGTGACCGGTGCATCCTCAGCATGTCATCATCTTCCACTTTCCTGGAGATATTTATTGTATAAACATGGTGTTGTGGTGCAGAGTAGTCTGTGCAGCAGCCTGGCGGTTGTAAAATACTTATAAAACATTTATTCCAGGCGTCACATTGGAGGAGACTGGGACAAATTCACAAAGCTCTGGGAATCTGGACCACTCTGCCCACCTACCGCATGCTTATAGACAGTGATTCAAGTGGGTTTTCTAAGGACAGAGAGCCCTTGTTAACATTACTGTTAATGGCCACTGTCTGTCAAAGCATCTCTACTATGACTACGAAAAAAAAATACATCTGTACGGTTTATGATAAAATATGCAGTTAGAGCACAGGCGTCAAAAAATTGTGGAAAAATGACTTATTCTTCATATGATTTAGGACTTCCATTCCTCACGTGCATCACTGTTTTTAGAAACCATAACTACCCAAAAAATGTCTGTCTATCATGATGAAATGTCTCTGAATCAATGACCACAATTTAGCCAAATAACAGGAAAGCTGCCTTTTATCTACTCAGATTTCTTCTGCTTATTCTGCCCAAACATTAACTACCTCATCAAATGATCTGATCAGTCTGTGTTTGTTGCTAGTTTTATACTTTGCTTAAGGTTGGCTTCTTGTGCCACGTTTGTAATTTACAGTATTATTAAGTCACTAAGGCAACACACAGCAGAGAGTAAATCAGTACATGCTTGGAAAACTCAAAATAGAGCTTTCGGCAAATTTCCAGAGAGCAAAACGCTATGAATGAATGTTGAAGTGACATTTTTGTTGTTGTTGATCGTCATGCCCATTAATATTAATAGATTCTCATAACTTATAAAGCTTGTTAAAGTTAGATCAGGTCTAGAGTTTGCCTTAAATATCCTGTGGTTTTACCTGGTCTGCTTTGGTGTCGGAGCTAAAACTGTGCTGAATTATTAAAACCAACTGAATTGGCATTTGTCTTTATGACAGGGTGGGTTGAAGGAGTGACATTTTGCTCTTTTAAATGGAATTATGCATTTTAAAACATTTCCTGTGGTCAACATGAACTGTAAACGAAAATTATTTATCCTCCCCCTGCCTTGTGACCTTGTGTGTCTAAACTGTGATGAAACAAAGGACATTGTTTTTCAGTGATTTACTGAAAAAATAAAAATATTGTTAGAGGAAGTGCAAGAGAGAAAGTAATAGAGAAGAGAAAGTTGAGTTGGGAATCGTCCAGTTGAACATTGTAACTCCAGTTTGTCATGCTAATGAAGTGCTACACTGTGATATATGGGTATGTTTGCATTACTCTGTTATACATTTGTCATAATTATTTTTTATAGATAGATTATAGCTATAGACTGCATATCAAATATCTGAGTAGTAAACATAGAAACAGTGTGGGTAAATGCAAGTTACAACTACAAATTATTAGATCACTCCTTGTTTTCTTCAATTTCTTGTTCATTTTAATGCCTGCTACAACTAAAGGTACATTTGTTTGGACAAATATAATAACAAAAATAGCTCATAAGAGTTTAATTTCAGCGCTGATATCTAGACATTTTCTTGGTTTTCTTTATGATAACCAAAATTACTTAAGTACTTGCATCAATAGCTATGGCATTGTACTGCCAAAAACAGTCCTTTTAGGCATTCCATGTGTTCTTTTCTTTCTGTTTAAGTCACGTGATACACACAGGAGTTAGTACTTGATTGCATAACCATTGTTTCAGATGACTTTTGATGGTCTAATAATTTTTTCCGCAAGTGTGTTAGTGTATGATGTGATAACTTGACTCTGTAGCGGCTGAAAATGTCCAGGAAAATATTTTCAGGGAAGGAGTGGGAACCCTGACAACACTGTAATTTGTCAGATATGAAGTTGAAGGAGGTGAGCCGGAAAAACTGATTGTGGTGCCTGTATATCCAGTCCAATGGGAACTGTGTCACTGCGTTACTGTTTGGCTCAAATCAACAGAGAATTACTTTAGCGCCACCAAGTGGACTGGAGTCACTTCAGTCACATTCACAGCCTAATTTCTTCCACTCCATTGTATTCTGTGTAGTTTTGATCTGGAGCTTGGTCTCGTATCCAACCCCAGACCCACAGGCTTTTCAGTTTAATATGAGATTAAGACAGGGGTGTCAAACTCATTTTAGTTCAGGGGCCACATACAGCCTAATATGATATAAAGTGGGCTGGACCAGTAAAATAATATAAATAATAGGATAAGAACTGATAAATAATGTAGCTCCAAAGTTTTTTTTCTATGTTTTTGTGTGAAAAAAGTCAAATTCCATAATGAAAATATTTACATCTACCAACTTGAACATAACATAAGCAAATATGAAGTATGTGAAATTGTACCAATAGTCTGCCTCTTGCTAAATGTTTTGTGTATTTGTAGATCCACTGTGATCTGTAAGTTGTGATGCATATGTATAAATGGTAAACTAAGGCGTAATATTGTTCAAATTGCACTTATTTTCTTAAGAATTTTCAGGTTATTCACATTTTTTGTAAAAGGCTAGTCTGTAACTGTAAACATTTTTGTGTAATTTTACTTTTTTTTTACTCTACAACAAAGAAAAAACTGTAGTTTTCATTACTTCTAGGTTATTATGATAGTATTTTACTGGTTCTGACCCACTTGAGATTGAACTGACCTAAAGAGATTCTAACATCCTTGATTGTTAATATCGTCAGTGTAATTTCACAAATTTATCCCAGGGGCCAGATTGGACCCTTTGGCGGGCCGGTTTTGGCCCCTGGGCCGCATGTTTGACACCTTTGGATTAAGACATATAAGTAGTACATGATGATTTGTTATTTAAAGAGACTTAGCTCAGCTCCCACAGGATGAACTCGAAGCCCAACAATGACCATAAACTACTGTATAATAGTTCAGATGTCAGGTAAACAGATCCTGGATTTGGTTCAGAACACAGACTGTGTAATGGTGTTCCTCCTCGGCCAGGTGTTCGAAGCTACTAAGAGCAATTTGTGCAATACGTGACAGGTGAGAAAAGTACAGAGACACTGTGGAAATAGTCCAAGGGTTAAAATTGCTGTCTGGGATGTTCTCGATATGCACATTATTTGTTTTATCTTCCTATGTGCACCTTGTAGAGCCCCTGGGGGGTTATGGATTATCACCCGCCTGAATGGTTAAAAACAAGACCCGGCCATGTGTCTGATGTTGATGTATGGCCAGACTCTCTCTAAGTCTAAAGAACTTTTAATCATTTGCACCGGATTCTATTTTTAGTCATTTGAAGGAAAGGCTACATTCTCTACACAGGGATAAGCAAGTTTTCAAGACAAGTTTTCTACTGTTTGCAAATGTTTAGGTTTAAGTTTATTCAGTCATCTTCCATAATACAGAACATACAATCAATGAGGGTAATTTTAAGTCAACCGACTGTGAATTCTGTTGAGACTGAACAGGCTTAGGCAGAAGCTAAATGCTTATATACGCCTCACCTACATTCAAATCAAAATCAGTTTTAGGCTACTAATTAATACATCAAAAATCATTCTTGCTTGTATCCCTCAGATACCTTTACAAACCAGTGTTTTGATCTTAAATGTGTATTTGTCATTCCATAATTTAACTCCAATAATAGAACTACAACTTTGAATACATTCAACAGCTTTTTTTACCGTAAACATACATACCTGCTTTCCTGCATCAAAAAGAACTTTTGAACATGTTGAAGTTAAGGTATTAATTAAAGTATCAATTCTTAATCTTCCTGATTTATTTAAAGTTAATTTACAGTGTAATGGCTTAATATCAACTATTGTGCTATGACTGGGATGTGTATTGTAAATACTGAGTGAATATATAATCGAACAACATATTAAGAAAAGATATAGTGAAAAATCTTTCTCATCATAGATATGAAACATGAATTGATGAAAATAATAGTTGCTATTGAGGACTGCGTTTGAAAATTAAGACTAAGTATGGTTGTTCCATAGCATTGGCTCTAAATTAGATGAGTGTAACTTCATGTAGCACTGTGCTCATTAGAGACCATGCATTTCTGTTTCATTAACTGCCTGTTCTTTGGAGAAAAGTGCACAAAATTAGATTTTAATAAGAAGCCCCCTGTTCCCTGGGAATAAAGTTGCAGTGTAAAGTGGAATTGCATGCTAGTGCCAGCACAAATTAGCAAAAACATTGTGTCACCCATTCAAAATAAGCACTAACATCTCTGTTAGCATGCTAATGGCTGTTTGGGATTTCTAGTGGCATTTCATTGTGTTGGTCGGTGCACAGTTAAATGAATCTACAATATGTAGTGCTTCTGCATAATAGCCAATTACAAGTCCTTTGTAAGTGGAAAAGTACACTCAAAGGAATAGTAAAATGGCAATAATAAAGATGAACACACAAGTTTTTCAAAAATGTTGCCTTTCCAATTAATCCCAGACAGCAAAGGAAAACTTCTGAGTCATTACACGGAATATTGGGGTGCTAACTGGTCCTTCACAGTAAAAAAAACAACTTTATTTCACTTTTGCTGCTGCTACATGCATCACCACTACAGCTGTTACTGTTGCTGTAGACTATGTAATTTTGTACATATTAGAAGTTATTTTTATTATTTTTTCTTTTTTTTTTGCATATTTTATGGTAGTTTTTATTCTATTTAGCTTTTATATATTTATTTCATATTTTATCCTTTTATTTTTTCTCATGCTATAAACACTGAGACCTGGGTAACTATATTTTCTATGATCGTGTAATATTGGTTGTATGACAGTACAATCTGACTCTGAAAAACAAAACTGTATCTACATTCACATTGGCATATAAATGTATTTAAACATATATTACAAATGCATTTTCAGGGCAGAGGTTGCTTGAGATATTTTTACAACCATGTACGTCATAAAAATTCCATCATAACACATTCTTACCCGTTATTTCAAATTTAATTTTTAATGATGAGACAAATTTTAACGTTCAGAAACTTCTCAATGATGCAGCGGCTGTAGTTAGTGCTGGCTGATAAACGTTATCAGTATTACTTGCTTGTCCTTCATCCTCCACCGCATCAGTCCCTCTTTTTTCACTGTGTTTGTCAGTGCCATTACATTTACTGGGCTTTTTAAAATAACTAAGGAGACTCGGCTGTCTTGACATTTTGCGCTAGCAAAGTAGCATATAGTTTTGGCTAAAGTCCGCTAAACAATGAGACAAGACTTGACAATGACTGACAAATATGCACACTAGCCACCAACTGGACAGGGGGTCTACTACAGGTGAACTAACAGAGTAATTTGAAAGAAGTAACGGTGTTGTATTCAGCATAGTTGTGAAAGGTGGCTCTGTAGGGTTATACACGGGCGCTGTGGGGTTATACACGGGCGCTGTGGGGTTATATACGGGCGCTGTGGGGTTATATACGGGTGCTGTGGGGTTATATACGGGTGCTGTAGGTTATATACGGGTGCTGTAAGGTTTAAATACAGGCGCTGTAGGTTATTTATGGATGCTGTAGGTTGTATACGGGCACTGTAGGTCATATACGGGTGCTGTAGATTATATACAGGTGCTGTAGGGTCAGATATGGGAGCTTTAGGGTTATATACGGGTGCTGTAGAGTTATATACAGGCTCTGTAGGGTTATATACAGGTGCTGTAGGGTTATATACGGGCGCTGTAGGTTATGTACAGGTGCTGTAGGGTTATATATGGGCGCTGTAGGGTTATATACGGGCATTGCAGGGTTATATACAGGTGCTGTAGGGTTATATAGGGGTGCTGTAAGGTTATATATGGGCACTGTAGGGTTATATATGGGCATTGCAGGGTTATATACAGGTGCTGTAGGGTTATATACAGGTGCTGTAGGGTTATATACAGGTGCTGTAGGGTTATATACGGGTGCTGTAAGGTTATATACGGGTGCTGTAGGGTTATATATGGGCGCTGTAGGTTATATACAGGCGCTGTTGGGTTATATACGGGTGCTGTAGGGTTATATATGGGTGCTGTAGGTTATATACAGGCGATGTTGGGTTATATACAGGTGCTGTAGGGTTATATACAGGTGCTGTAGATTATATACAGGTAGGATACTGTTATGGACTGTTTGATGCCTTGTTTAGAGACAGGCAGACCAGTGATCCTGCCGGTTCTGTTCAGTGTTGTGTGTGAAAACTTTCTTTAGTAGATTTCTCTCAGTATTTTAATCTATCAAGATGACAGACAGCCTTCAGAATTTTCCATCATCTTTTAAAAAAAAATCTGTCAATGATGGAATATTTTCGGTTAATGCGACCTCTATTTCAGGGTTTTTTTGTTTTGTGTTTCAGTGAAGGTCCATTTTTCCTTTAGTCTACACAGAATCCAGAAAAAGTAAAAGCACTGAGGCTCTACTTGTGATTTGATAAAAGTTGTTTTGATTTATAGTTTTACTGTAGGTGCTGCTAAGTTCTAGGTTCAAACGAGTGTTTTGCACCTCGAGCAAACTTTTCACATTGAAGTATCATACGCTAATCTGTCAAAATAACCTTCTCTTTTTCATTTAATATTGACCTAATTTCACTGGGGTGTGTTTCCCTGACTTTCCTTGACTATCTGAGTATTTGCCTGTGGGTGTCTCTTTGAGTAATTAGTCTTTTGTAGCCTTTGTTTTAAGCTGGAAACGGGGCCTTTTAATGAACACTGGATCCGGTAAAGTGTTAAGAGGGAGAGGGGCTGGTCTACGAGGCTGGAGACTGACATCAGTGACATTTATTCAAGCTGATGCGACTTCCTGTTAGAATGCCTCGAGACAGCACTTGATTTGTACTGCCTATAAGAAACGAGAGCTGCTTGTTTGATGCATGTAGTGCTAGTATGTGTGTGTATGCCTCTCGAGTGTGCACATTCTTATCCGCCTCTTATTATAAATGACATAATTTAACAGAAACACAAACACAGCATTAAATTCTTCCCGGAGTGTGCGTATAAATGTCTGGACATGTGATTGCATGTGCTAGAAAATGTGCTCAGTAGTTGCATTTGCATCGACGGCGTTGTCTGACTGTGCTGCCGAGATGAGCCCATCTCCAGGGTGCAACTCAAATTGATTAAATCTGCCAGGTAAGTTGAGGGGCAGACTCGAGGCTCCGAGCAATTATATGACTGTGGCTAAAGCTGGTGTATAGAACACATTCGCTTGTTCTCGCTGACATTTGTGTAATAAAGTAAAGGTATGTTGTCAAAAAGAAGCTGCACAAATGGCATCTGTGGAGAATGTGTGAATGGGACGCTCCCTTTAGCAAACAAAAGATCAACATTTGTTATATGTTTCCCATGAAACAAAGGTAGTATTTTGTCACTAGCATGTACATCCATGTTTCATTCACATTAGTCAAACTATTGATTCTGCAGGGATTCCTCCTCCTCTGTAAAATTAGTTGTAATCTTTAAGGGCTAAGAGTGCTTAAAGGAAATATAAACTGTGACATTGTGTACATTGTGTTTATCTAGTAGGACATTAAATGACACACACATGAAATGTATGCAAGATATTTTGTACCTGAGCTGTATTTCAGGGTCAGCTTTTGTTTCGAGTTAGGTTTGGTCACTGACCTGAGACATGGCTTATTATTGACCCCAAGTTTTTACCCTTGGCCCTCGCTGCAGGGTGTTGTCATCAGTTCAACATTCGTCTGTCTGTCCATCTGTATGTGCAAAAACTTTGGCGTGGACTGAAGGCTGAGGGTTTTCAAGTGCAGGCACATTATGTTTATTTGAAGAAATACAATCAATTCTAAAATCTGTGGAAGAAAAAAAAACATGCTCTGGTATTAAGGATGTGCTGCAGTTTTTTCTCCAAATGTTGAATTTATCCAAAGGCAAATGATATGGAAATAATTTGCAATCATTTACTGACCCCAAATTATGCGCAGTCAGCCTGAAGCTTCTAGAGGCTATAAATCCATCATCTGTCAGCTTATTATTAGGGAGTTGCCAACACACTCGGCAGCAAGGTTTTTGCACCAGCCAAGATACTGTGTAATAATAACAAAAGTTATTAAATGTGTTGAACGTTGAATTAAAAAATATGCCTCTTGTGTGTCTGTCCTGCGGACAGTGCATTCAGTGCATTTATGGTGCTTTCAGATGTGATTTGTAAACCCTGCAGTAAACTCCTTTTTACCCTCAGCCACACTGGCTGCAGGGTACGGTCATCAGTTGGTCGTCCGTCCGTCTGTCCAAAAACTTTGGCATGCACTGATAAGGCAGGCCACTGGGTGGCAGTAGTGTGACTGATAAGTCAGACTGAGGGTTTTCAAGTGCAAGCATGATATGTTTTTATTTTGAAAGTCTCAGTGCTGCAGTATTTAAGAATAATTACTGGGAAAATGCAATTGAATGCACATTGTCCATTCGGCTCCAGATTTCCATCCTGCTTGAACTACATCTAGATGTCCATATTGAGTCTTTAGTCCTTTACATACCAGGGGTGTGATGAAAAAATACTGATATACATGAAAGTGCCGTTTGTAGGCGGACATTTTGCATTCTATGTTGCAACTATTCATACTGGCAGAGATGTGAGAACAGTTGCAACACTTGTTGAGTAAATGAATCAAATACATTGATGTCAGGTTATTTGACAGAAATAATTCTGCTTCACCTGCTTTTCCATCCATCAGAACCAGGATCCTCTGATCTGCTTGGTCCAGGGAAAATTCACTCATGGTGCAAACTGTACTTGATTCATTTGACTTTCATGTTACACAAACTCCTCACTATCCTGATAGTCAGGTTGTCCTTCATGTCCTTATTTTGATCATATTTGTCCGTCATACTATTAGGTGAAGAATTCCAAGCAGCTTTATTTCATTCTAATACATTCAGAGTCATTCTAAATCAATGGGAAAAGGAATTGGGTTCTGCTTTGAGATGCTTTTAAGGACCATTGCTTTTATACTTTCAGTATTTTTTAAATTGTTGATGGTGTTTTTATATGTATGTTCTTAGTTTGGTGATTTATGAATCGTTGATAACTGACTTGTTTGAAGTATATTTTAATATGAATGTATGGCTGTGACTATGTGTCTACTGTGTGTAACTTGTGCTGCTGCTGTCTTTGCCAGGACACTCTTGAAAGAGATGTTTAATCTCACTGCTCTTTTTTCCTGGTTAAATAAAGGTCAAATAAAAAAAATAAATATAGACCAGTGCGTTTTGGTTAATTGCTTTCTTCAAGGTCAGGGAAATACATAAAGTATGTACATCCTGTTCAAACACTGACCGACCAAAAGGGTAACTGCAAAGATGGGCGGGGCATTTCATAATAACCCACTGTGGGTTATTGTGACAGATGTTTATTACGATGTGGCTAGAACTAACCATGTCTATCACTATCATCTTAATGTCTGACACACACAAATAAATGCCTTTATTAGCACTGATAACTTGTGATAGAAAGTACTATATTAATGTGTTAAAAGGAAAAAAAAAGACAATTATGCAAATTTATTACACCAAATAAAAGACAAGTGTGTAAAGGCCTTTATTTACGGTACCACCGTCTGGCAAAAGGAAGTCTGTCTTATATAACACCATCCGGTTGACATTACATGTACATAGTGTGTTTTCTATGTGAAATATAGTGACCACAAGATATAATAATAACTGTGCAGACCTGAAGACCTTTAATTGTATGTGGAATGCATGAACATGTGCTTAGAGGTTATATTTATTTTATATATTTTCATTGGTAGGTGAGTGACAGTCAGACTGCTGTAAATGCAGGGTGGTTTCTTCTTGTTATCAGTGTCATAACTGAAAAAAAAAGACAAGGATCTTACAAATGTTTAAGTATCCTCCTTCAAGAGGCGCCTCACAATCTACCAAGCAGAGGTAGTGATCTGTGTGACACACATTTCAAGTGTTATGTTTGCAGGAGGTGGCATCTGTGCAGTCAGAGGAGGGAACAGCTGGTCAGACTCGGAGTAAGGGGTAGCCATTAGCTCTGTGCACACGAACCCCCCAGGACCACCTGAGGAAGATGGCCAGCAGGCTGAAAGGCTAACATTTAATTGCACTGAAAATGGCCCCTAAAACCTCCCTGACGGCGAGAAAATGGTTGCACTGCAAGATGAGAAAAAGTGGACTGAGGTTTGGTTATGGGCTGATGTGAGGTGTTTGTGAGTGGGGTTGGGGTGGGGGGGTGAACCACCGGTGATGTAATGTCAGAGAGGGATGGTGGTATTGACTGGCAGCTGACTCACTAAAACCTCACAGTGAGATCAATAGTCTGATGAACTACCACAATGTAAAGATCACATGTTATTAGTTAGAACAAACCTGGCACAATCTGCACTGCAAATTATTTGGTTCTTACCAAGATAAAAAAACAAAAAACAAAACAACAACTTAGATTTAGAAGTGTTTGATAATTTATCTTGTTTTAAGAGGTGATGTCTTGTTTTAAGGGTGAATCCCAATTCACCCCTTGGCCCTCCCCCTTACCCCTACCCCTCCATTTTGCACATACATGTGAAGGGGTAGTGTTGTCCCGATTCTCAATTCGCCTGAGAGGGCGGGCTGATTTTTCAGGACCACACTACAAACAGAGGAGTAGGAGAAATTTCCCATAATTCTGTTCGAATCATTGGCAAGATGGAGGTAAACACAGCCAGAAGTGCAGCAGTGTGATGAAAGAAACACACAAATGTACACATTTTCTTTGTAAACAACTAGGGATGTAACGATTACCGGTATAATGATAAACTGTGGTAAAATGGCGGACGGTTAGTATTACTGTTTAAATTCAAATTATCACAATAACCGTGTTTGATTACCACACTTTTCCAGAGAAAACGCCTATGTTAATCTATGCTTTTATGTCAAATATTTGAGTATAGTTTTAATTTATTACAATTGTAATTGTATATACCTAATATTTGGAACCAATATTCACTTTTAAAGTCTTTGAAAAGGTTAGTTTAGTATCTGTGTGTTATTTATGCAATGATCTTGTATTTTGGTTTCTTTATTTTGCAGGTCAGCTTCATTTCTCAGTAGTACAGTTTTGTTTGTTGTTTTGGCCAGAGCCCACCCCGAAGTTTCAGTTGCCTTTATGTCCAGTTTTCAATATCTTTATGTTGCACCTTGTAAATAAATCACTTTTTGTTAAACTTGCACAGCCTGTGTCCAGGGTTTCTCTCTGTGGCTTGGGAGTGAGGAAAGGTGACCACACTTTTCATGTTGCACCCGAGGGTCCCCTAGCCGGGGCGAAACAATTATATACATTTTTTCAAATTGGATTTTATATATTTTTTTGTGTTTTCTGGCCTTTTATGTTGATATAGTAGGTTAAAGTGAAAAAAATAATAGGCAGTTGTAAATGAAGTTGTGCTGAAATAAAAGATACCAAACATGGGTATAGTAACATTTCTTTTATGTAGTATATGAAGACAAAATCAAAAGTACTGAAAAACAGCCAAAATAGGCTCAGACCACTAAGGGTTAATACTTGAATGTTTCTGCCAAGAGCAAGTGCATTGTGCCAGTTATTTTATTTGAGATTTTTGTTGTTTTTTGGTTCCAAAATACAACGTGGTTAAATTATTTCAGTGTGTGTATAAGTACTTTTTGAACATTTTGAGCACAATTTCAACAATACTGCGATAATAATGATAATACGGTGTCCTTGAGTGCCAAGAAAGGCGCCTATAAATAAAATGTATTATTATTATTATTATTATTATTATTATTATTATTATTATTATAATCGTGATAATTTTGGTCACAGTAACCGTGATTTGAAAATTTCATATCGTTACATTGTTATCCATCATCCATCCATCGTCCATCAGTCCTGGTGCATCTATAGCCTGTCCGTCCATGGGAGTGGATCTCTCCTTCACTGTGGTTCTCCCCGAGGTTTCTCCCTTTTCCCACTGGGTTTTGAGTTTTTCCTTGCCGAGAAGGAGGGTCTAAGGACGGGGGATGCCCTGGACACTACTCATTTTCTTGCTGTTCATTTGACTGTTGTTTACTCTAACTGACTCTGTAAAGCCCTTTGAGATAACCTTGTTGTGATATTGGGCTATACAAATAAAGTTGAATTGAATTGAATTGAATTGAATTATCGTTACTTCTTCCTACTCCTTTTTGACCATGCAAAATTCAGACTTGTATGTGCTTGGAGATAGATTCTGTCCATTTGAATGTTTTATTTTGTTTTTATTTTGTTTTTGTTTTTTTTTTTTGTTTTTTTTGCACTTTAAAAATAAATAAATAAATCAAATCAAATCAAATTACATCCCTATAAACAACTTAATCATTTCATCTGACCGTTTAATACCATTTCAATGTGTTATAGACCATATTTCTGCGGATTATAGTTGATAGCCTCAAAAAGATGACTTTAGCTCATGTAACAGAGACGGTTACAGCTGCTGACGACATGATGAATACTTTGGGAAACAAAGTTGTTGCGTCTGTTAATAGCAGCATGAATGACTTAACAGGTCGTGAAGGGTTGTCCCATTTCACAGGGGAATGTTTCATCCCCTAACCCAGGGGTGTCAAACTCATTTTAGTTCAGGGGCCACATTCAGCTACATTTGATCTCCAGTGGGCCGGACCAGTAAAAAAATAACATAATATATAAATAATGACAACTCCAAATTTTTGTCTTTGTTTAGGGTAAAGAAAAAAAACATTGAATTATGAAAATACTCACTTTTATAAACTATCCAAACAAAAAAGATGTGAATAACCTGAAAAAACTGAAATTTCTTGAGAAAAATTTGTGGAATTTTAATAATCTGCCTCCACTTAATCATTTCTACGTGTGCATTATGGATCGGATCTACAAAGACACCAAACACTGAGGAACAGGCAGAAAATAGACAAAATTGTACTTAATTTTCTTTCGACATTTCATGTTGTTCATATTTGTTCAGGTTATTCACATTTTATTGTTACAGGATAGTTTGTAAATGTAAATATTTTCATAATTTAATGTTATTTTTTGCACTAAAACAAAGAAACAAGTTTGAAGTTGTTAATTCAAGATTTTTTGCTAAACTTAAGATTTTTTTTTTTTTTTAAATTGAAGATTTTTTTTTTTTTTTTTTTTGCTTAATTCAACATTTTTTCCTTAATTCAAGCTAGTGTTTTTTCTTTTTTTTTTTTCTTTTTTTTGCTTAATTCAATTCAAGACTGTGGAATTTTTGACTTTGCAAAAACCTCCCAAGGGCCGGACTGGACCCTTTGGCGGGCCGCATTTGGCCCCCGGGCCACATGTTTGACACCCCTGCCCTAACCCTTGCATCTCCGTTTCAAGGCGTATAGTGTCAAGTGCAAGGGCCAAGGAGTAAGGGTAAGGGGGAGGGCTAAGGGGTGAATTGGGATTGGGCCTAAGTGTTCATGCATCTGTAGACATGCTTACAGGAGTTGGACAAAATAATGGAAACACCTTAAAAAATCAACAAAATATAATTTAATATGATGTAGGTCCGCCTTTTGCGGCAATTACAGCCTCAATTCTCCGAGGTATTGATTCATACAACTTGTGAATTGTTTCCAAACGAATTTTAAGCCATTCTTCAGTTAGAATACCCTCCAACTCTTTTAGAGACGATGGCGGTGGAAATCGACGTCTTACTTGAATCTCTAAAACTGACCATAAATGCTCAATAATGTTGAGGTCTGGGGACTGTGCCGGCCATACGAGATGCTCAACTTCATTAGAATGTTCCTCATGCCATTCTTTAACAATTCTAGCTGTATGGATTGGGGCATTATCATGTTGAGGTGAAGGTGTTTCCATTATTTTGTCCAACCCCTGTATTTCTAGATTTAACTATCTTAATTCAAGAAATCTTATCAAGTGAAATTATCGTGCTACATGGGCAGATATTTCACTTGTTTTGAGTACCTTTTTCTTCAGATTTAGTGTTTTTAGAAACTTTTTTTTGCATTGTGAGCACAACAGTGAAACCTCCGCCCTACTTCAGTATCGGTTCCTTTCTGCGCAGGTCCTCATTTAACCTACCCGTGCTCTCCCAACCCCGCAATATTCACGTTGGCAGATTACTAAATTAGTAATGATCCTACTGCTCCTGAGTTCATTGAAGATTTTTTTTTTTTTTTTTCCCTGGTCCACAGACTTTTTTCTTCATACACTCCTGAGTTATTTTCTTTACTGTGACTGTGTGTTTGTAAAAGCAGCAATGTTATATATTTGTGTAACGACGGGACTTTCTTTATTATTTATAGATGGGAGATATGGCTTAGTATTAAACTTGAATGTAACTGACAATATTTGTTTTTCAGCCCACACCGGGTAGAGAAAACGTTATAATGCTAGCTACATATGAATTTCAAGTTTATGTGCAATATTTATCATGTTTGCTTCTTGGCTGCTGCAAATCCTCAGATTTTTATACAGATCAAACAACTTGGGTTTCCACTTTTCCTGCTGTCCCATGAAAGCGCATGTTTATGTATGCACACAGGATTGGGAAAAAATTTAGGAGTACATTCGGTGTTGCTTTGACTCTCTCCTCTGTGCCGCTTCTTCTCTAGATGCTTTTTGTCAGACTCTCGTCGACACCCTGGAGAGCACACCTGGTCTGCGCTACATTTGGAGCACCTTCAAGCCGTTACTGCAGGGGAAAGTCCTCTACACACCTGATACACCTGCTGCCCGCCTCATGGTGCAAGAAGTGAGTCTGGAGAGAAAAATGTAAACATAAAACGCACAAGCCTGCTAACATATTTACACTTAGTTTTCAGCTTTTTGCGAGCCGTGTAAGTACCACTTTGGGAACGCTACAAACAGAATGATCTACACATGCCTCTGCAACAGCTGTAGCTGCAGGCATCATGTTTTCAGGTTGTCCTTCCGGGATGTAAGATTCACTCAAGTTGTAACGATGGACTTCCACATGTGCTGTATCCACGCAAACCTTTAACAGACATTAAACATACAACTTTGGAAAAAATTTAAGAGACCACTGCTAAATTTTCACTTTCTCTGATTTTGCCACTTATAGGTATGTGTGAGTAAGAATCAAAACACAGTAACATCCCGTCAGAGAGTGAAACTTCCTTGATTGCAATTCCAATATTTATTTCAAAATAAAGTCACTCCTTGTTTTGGATAATCCCTTATGGTTCAACTAAAGCAAAAATGAATTTAAAAGTAAAAACGTGGGTCACTTAGTAACACTAATTTGTCAAATAGTTTTTAAAATCTCCCATCAGAGAGATTTTGAATACCGTGTTTTGATCTGTAAAATGAACATTTTTGTGTTACACTCTAAATTATTATTATTATTGTGACTTCAAATTTTTATTTATTTTTTATTTATTTGTTTTTAATTGTATGTTCTTACTCGGGTTTTTTATCCCGGATTGTTTTTATTGTTTTTATCTTTTCTGGTTTTTATTGTGTTTTATTGCATCTTGTTTTTATTTATTTGATCTTACCTCTTTTATTTACTTATCCATGCTGTTATACCGATGAATGGTGGAACACTGAGCACTTTTTGTTTTGCCCTGTCTGTAAGCGTGATCAAGTGCCTGTCTTGCATGTTTAATGTAAGTGTTGTTGTAATGCCAAGGCAATCACCTAGACTGCAAAACAAATCTACCTACGGGTATAAATAAAGTGACCTTGACCTTAAACTACCGACAACATTTCTCCCAAATTCCCAATAAAAATAGTTATTTAGAGCATGTATTTGCAGAACACGACATATGGTCAAAATAACAAAAAGATGCAGGTGTTTTCAGACTTCAAATAATGAAAAGAAAACAAATTCAGATTCATTTCTAAACGACACAATACTAATATGACCAAAAAACTATTTCACAGGGAGCTACTGGTATTAGACAAACCAGAGGTGCTCATGGAGAGGGCATGAACAACAGAAAAAAAAAAAAAAGACACAATCCAAGCACTCACTTGGTTGGAAAAGTTATAAAAAAAACCTCTATTTCATGAGGGCCTGTAGATTAATCTTTGGGGGCTGGAGTTAAAAACATACCATGCGCCTTCTTCAGGGTGTTATAAAGAAAGAGGAAGACACTAATTTATAGTCATGAACTGCAGGTGTGGCAGCCAGTGAGACAACAGCAAAAAGTTTTTCAGGCAATAAATGGGAGTAAGTAGCCACTCTCTTGTTGTTAGGACAGAATCTGTAGAATTGAGGAAAAAAAATAGAGAAAAAAAAACAAATAAAATAGAAAATGAAATAAAATTAATAAAATATAAATAAAATTTAAAAAATAAAATAATTACTAATGATAGTATTATTTATTTTTAACCCTTTCATGCATAGTGGTCACTACAGTGGACAGTTACTCCAGAGCTTTACTCTTGTATATTCATAGGTTTTGTTGTTTTAGTTCCATATCAACCAACACAGTGGACACTTATGCATCATCTCATAAACTGCAATTCATACCATTATTGTAACTTTGCTGTTCTTGGTTGGTTCTTGAGTGGAAATCAATTGTTAATATTTATTTTTTGCATATTATCTCCATAAAGTGAGTAATAACTAGTATTAGAATATGTTAAAATGTGAGAAAACATCAGATTAGCTGCATTAAACATGGTTTCATGTCACTGTTTTCATATCACTTTATGATATTGGGTTTTAAATACATGTTTCTTTGCTTCGAGAATAAAATCCATGGTGTAGCTGAGTGGACATTTTTGTAACTCCATGAAAAATCGGTTGATTGAAAAAAAAAATTAAATCATGTTTTTTTGTTTGTTTTTTCATGCCTAAAGAGGAATAAAAACATTCACGAAAAAAAAAAAAAATCTTGATTAAGGTTCTCATAATTCATGCATGAGAAGGTTAAAAAAAATGTATTGCATTATTTTATTATTCTTTTTTATTTCCTCATTTTTTTCCCCCTCATTTCTACATATTCTGTCCTCTTATTACAATAGAGTGGCTACTTACTCCCACTTAGTGTCTGAAAAACTTTTTGCTGTTGTCTCACTGGCTGCCACACCTGCAGTCCATGAGTATAAATTAGTGTCTTCCTCTTTCTTTGTAACACCCTGAAGAAGGTGCATGCCGACACGCGTTGGTGTGTTTTTAACTCCAGCCCCAAAGGATTAATCTTCAGGCCATCCTGAAATAAAGGCTTTTTACAATTTTTCCAACCAAGTGAGTGCCTGGATTTTTGTCTTTTTTTCTATTGTTCACATAATACTAATGTTGTAACGTGGGAAAAGTTCAGATATCAGTGTTTGGTGGAATAACCCTGATTTTCAGTGACAGCTTTCACGTGTCTTGGCTCTCCACTGTTGCTGTTGGATGACTTTATGCAGCTCCTGACAGAGAAATTCAAAAAGCTCAGCAATGTTCCATGGCTTATGACCATTCATCTTCCTCCAGAAGTTTTTAAAATGGGTTCAGGTCTGGACAGTGGGCTGGCCATGACAGGGTCTACATCTGGTGGTCTGTCATCCACACCTTTATTAAGTTATATTTTACTGTTTCATTTTTGAGATTTTACAAAACTAATATTTAGAATATAGTGTCAGTTGTCCTGTATGTTGTCCACTTTTTCCATCGATCTTCATGTGTTGCTTGCTGTAGACTTATGATATAAGGAAGTCTCTCCATGTTGTGAATTTCTTCCACAATGTCTCTCCAGTTATTTAGGGTAGAGGTCGTCTTTACACCATTTTTGTGTGACACTACCAAGATGATTTTAACCAAATATTTATCCTTACTTGGTATGTCTTTTCCTGTTAAATAACCCAAATATAGCACAGAACTTGTCCTTGGTAGTTCGTATCCCGATATTTTTTCAAATTCTTTGCTGATATTATTCCAATATTGGGATAATTTTGTGCATGGCCAAAAAACATGCGTATGACCCACATCCTGCTTACCGCACAACCTCTGACAGGGCTGAGGTAATGATGAAGTCCAGTAGTTTTCAATAGTTACTTTTTAATTCCAATTACTTTTGCAGCACTAGCACTGTTTTTGTCACCCAGCTCGTCCTATTGCAAGAAGATAATGATGGCCACAGTAGTGGTTTGTACTCCTCCCTCTTAAATAAGACATGGATCAGGTGTTTACCCAGTAGAATAAGGTGTGCTTGTGTTGGAATTCAACAGACACAGGAATGGAATGGCTGTCATACATGCACACATTCAGAGGAAACTGCAGTGGTCTCTTAATTTTTTCCAGAGCTGTATATTAAGAACAATAAAGAGAACGTAAAAGACGTGAAGTGAAACAAAATTATCGTCTACTGAGGAGCGTAGTATCTCTAAAACAGAATTTATTCATATGCGGCACAAACTACCAGTCAAGAATTAACTAATTATATTACGTATGTATATTTTGTATCACTTGTGCAAAATGTCATTGAAGTGAACACATTTTAAGCACTAGGCCAACAACATGAAAGGTCAATTGTTACATCAGTGGTCGGTTTTATTTTTCACTTATGCATGCATTATTTTTATTTTTATTTTTTTTTTTTACAGTGAGGGTATATTTATCACAACAGGTAGTATGTTAAAACCAGAACCGTATCATGTTGCGATTTCCTCGTCAATACATAAAGACATAGTATCAGCACTTGTTTGTAAAGTTACAGTATGCCTTAAAGGGGTCATATTTTGCTTTTTTTAATGGAATTATGCATTTTAACAATTGTGCTGTGGTCTACATAAACTGTAAATGCTCTGCTTGGGTCTGAATTCTTCATTAATTAAACTCCACAGGTCCATCTTCAACCCTATTTCTGAGTAATGATACGTGAACGTTCGTTTTGAGTGCTGGCCCTTTAAATGCAAATGACATTGCTCGCGTGTTCCTTAATACAACTAGGTGATCGGCTCGAAGTTTGGACATATTTTCAGTTTTTATTACAACTGCTGCTCCTGATAAACAGTTATGTCGTACTCTGAGAAATGTTCGTCGGAAGTTTTGACGTTATACAGGGTGGGGAAGCAAAATTTACAATATTTTGAGGCAGGGATTGAAAGACAGTGTATGACCAATTAGTTTATTGAAAGTCATGAGAATTTATTTGCCACAAGAAAATTTACATAATAGAAAATGTTTTTATTCTATGTGTCCTCCTTCTTTCTCAATAACTGCCTTCACACGCTTCCTGAAACTTGCGCAAGTGTTCCTCAAATATTCGGGTGACAACTTCTCCCATTCTTCTTTAATAGTATCTTCTAGACTTTCTCGTAATAGTTTTGCTCATAGTCATTCTCTTCTTTCCATTATAAACAGTCTTTATGGACACTCCAACTATTTTTGAAATCTCCTTTGGTGTGACGAGTGCATTCAGCAAATCACACACTCTTTGACGTTTGCTTTCCTGATTACTCATATGGGCAAAAGTTTCTGAAAAGGTATGGATAATAGTGTTAGGTATGATTATGACATCAGTATATGTTTGGTTTCAAAACAATTGACGTAGTGCCTGCTGAGAAAAAAACTAAATATTCATTGTAAATTTTGCTTCCCCACCCTGTATGTGCAAATGTTATAACGTAACTAGTTATAGATGTAACAAATTTAGAAGGAATTGAAATGGGTTGTAGAAATTCGCTTGATTTTTGCCAAAATTAATATAAAGATAGCTTTGCAGCACCTGGAGGGTTCAAATTCAAACTTTTGGAACTATTAGGGTCCAAATACACAAATAAATGTACCAAAGACTAATAATAAAAGTGGGTTTAGCAAAATATCACTGCTGTAACTTCAGTTGTTTGTGGAGGCGTAGTAGGATATCAGGCCTTTTTATACTGTATGTTCGCTCAACTAATCTGGTACCAACAGAGCAGGACCAGTTAAGGTGCCTCTAGCAGGTACTTGCAAAAATACTGCATAGACTTACCAGCAGTGAAGACAAAAGAAGGGATTAGTCATTCAGAGAGCCGACCCACCGGATATGAAAACGTAATATATTTTCATGACAAGACAATTCTCCCATATATTAGCATCATTTTGATGAGCGCGTAAGTAAAGCAAACAACAGGAAAGCAGCGAGAATACATAATGAGAGCGAGCAAAATCTGTCGGCTTCACAGCGAGTGGCTGCGTGTTGATGCAGGAGGCCCTCTTAACACCAGACATAGTCAGATTGTTTACAAGTCAGTGTTCAGGGGTAAATAACCCTATTTACATGTGTCACCATGGGAGGTAGCGGTGTTACATTGCGATGAGTTCCTCCAGGGATTAGCTCAAACGTGCACATGTGGAAGACTTTCATGTCTGAATTGGCTCAAAGCAAACAGAAGCGGCTCAGTGGGTAAGCGTTCAGGCAGGGGAAGGTGACACCAACGTTTTGTTAAATGTTGCTTTTTTTTTTTCCCACTGTTTCAGGCAAACAGCACATTCAATGCCTTGGCTATGTTGAAAGAGCTCGCTGATATGTGGGATGAGGTCGGCCCACGTGTCTGGGATTTCTTTCAGAACAGCACTCAAGTCAATGCATTACGGGTAAGAATCGGCACAAATCAGACATTTTTGGTTGTTTTTAGGTTAGTTTGAGCTTTTTTTAGTGTTTTTACTTTAACTTTAGTTTCAGATTAGATTTCAAGAATGTTTATTGTCATTATATGCACATTACCACATTTTGACAGGTGGTTCTCAGCTGTACTTAAATGCTCAGATAAAAGTATAAAACACACTAAAGAATATATACATCATGAGGCCTGTTGGACTGTTCTTTATGTGGATGGAACATCTGAAATTGCACCAAAGATGCCTTGAAAAACACCTTAAAATGTCATAAATTTAGCTTCATCAAACCTGCAGCTGTCCTGATCGTGTATTTAGTCTATTTTTTGTGGATTATAGTGCGTTTAAGTGTATATTTGTGAACCTTAATATATTTCGAAGTGCATTTTTGTGTATCTTAATGATTCATTTTGTGTGTTTTAGTGTATTTTAGCATTTTTTTGTCATTTTAATGTATTTTAGCATTTTTTGGCATGCTCCCGTTCACTTTTATTAGTGTTTTTTAGTGTATTTTTGCACATGTTGGTGTATAATAACTTCAACTATCATTCATGGGTGGAGGGGTTCAGGTATGAGCTTTATGTCAGTAAAAGAAACATGTGAATGTAATGTTAGCTGAACTGAAACATGGTTAAGACTGTTTCGACACAGTAACTATGAGGCCTGTTGGACTTCTCTTTATGTGGATGGAACATCTGAAATTTGACCAAAGATGCCTTGAAAAACGCCTTAAAATGTCATAAATTCAGCTTCATCAAACCTGCAGCTGTCCTGATTGTGTATGTAGTCTATTTGTTGTGTATTATAGTGCGTTTAAGTGCATATTTGCCAACCTTAATGTATTTCTTAGTGTATTTTTTGTGTATCTTAATGTTTCTTTTTGTGTGTTTTAGTGTATTTTAGCATTTTTTGTGCATTTTAGTGTATTGTAGCATTTTTTGGTATGCTTCAGTTCACTTCTATTAGTAGTTTTTAAGTGTATTTTTGTGCATATTGGTGTATAATAACTCCAACTATTATTAATGGGTGGAGGGGTTCCGGTATGAGCTTTATGGCAGTAAAAGAAACATGTAAATATAGTGTTAGCTGAATTGAAAGACTGTTTTCAACACAGTAAATATGAGGCCTGTTGGACTATTATTTATGTGAATATAACATCTGAAATTTGACCAAAGATGCCTTGAAAAACGCCTTAAAATGTCATAAATTCAGCTTCATCAAACCTGCAGCTGTCCTGATTGTGTATTTAGTCTATTTGTTGTGTATTATAGTGCGTTTAAGTGTATATTTGTGAACCTTAATGTATTTCTTAGTGTATTTTTTGTGCATCTTAATGTTTCTTTTTGTGTATTTTAGCATTTTTTGTGCATTTTAGTGTATTGTAGCATTTTTTGGTATACTTCAGTTCACTTCTATTAGTAGTTTTTGAGTGTATTTTTGTGCATGTTGGTGTATAATAACTCCAACTATTATTAATGGGTGGAGGGGTTCAGGTATGAGCTTTATGGCAGTAAAAGAAACATGTAAATATAGTGTTAGCCGAATTGAAACATGGTTAAGACTGTTGCGACACAGTAACTATGAGGCCTGTTGGACTGTTATTTATGTGAATAGAATATCTGAAATTGGACCAAAGTCGCCTTGAAAAATGCCTTAAAATGTCTGAAATTGAGCTTCATCAAACCTGCAGCTATCCTGTATGTGTATTTAGTCTATTTTTTTTGTATTGTAGTGCTTTTAAGTGTATATTTGTGAACCTTAATGAATTTCTTAGTGTATTTTTGTGTATCTTAATGTTTCTTTTTGTGTGTTTAAGTGTATTTTAGCAGATTTTGGTATACTCCCATTTACTTTTATTAGTGTTTTTTAGTGTATTTTTGCGCATGTTGGTGTACAATAACTCCAACTATCATTCATGGGTGGAGCGGTTCAGGTATGAGCTTTACGTCAGTAGCAGAAATATGGAAATGTAAATTGAAACATGGTTAAGACTGGTTCAACACAGTAACTATGAGGCCTGTTGGACTGTTTTTTTATGAATAGAACATCTGAAATTTGACCAAAGACGCCTTGAAATGTGTCTGAAAAAGTCATAAATTCGGCTTCTACAAACCTGCAGCTATCCTGACTGTGTATTTAGTCTATTGTTTGTGGATTGTAGTGCGTTTTAGTGTATGTTTATATATTTTAATGTATTTTTTTGTGTATTTTTGTGTATCTTAATGTTTTTTTTTATGTGTGTTTGTGTATTTCAGCATTTTTTTGTACATTTTAGTGCATTTTGGTATACAGTTCATTTTTATTAGTAGGTTTTTAATGTATTTTTGTGCATGATGGTGTATAATAACTCTTAACGTTAGTAGCAGAAACATGTAAATGTAATGTTAGCTGAACTGAAACATGGTTAAGACTGTTTCAACACAATAAGTATGAGGCCTATTGTACTGTTATTTATGTGAACAGAACATGTGAAATTTGACCAAAGATGCCTTGAAATATGTGTTAAAAAGTCATACATTTGGCTTCTACAAAACTGCACATACACTGGATAACAAAACATGCTTTTGAGACTGAATAAACCTCCCATTGTGGAGTCCTTAAAAACCACTAACATAATAATCTGTCATTGGTAACACTAACCAGGGCAAGGTTACACCAGCCCACAAATACCATGTTTGAAGATCACTCTGTTACGTTATCTCATGTTTTGCTGGAGGACAAAAAGATGACAAATAAGTTGACCTAATCCTGACTTTTGTCCTACATTCACGCAGCAAACCACTGAAGCTTAAAACTTCCTAATTACCCTTAAAAGTAATAATATTATGTATCTACTTCCCATAAAATACAGTTGTTGTTTTTTTTAAAAATAATAATAAAGGGCACTTTTTTTTTTTTAATATGCTCTTAATTTTCCTGCATTTTACACGCTGTGATCATGGTGACACAACCTCTTGTGTGATTTGCAACAGCAAAACATGACAAGTTTAAATGCGGAGGGACATCAAAACCTTATGAATAACACATTAGCTCCTTTCAGATTTGGGGTATTTACGAGCCAAAAAAAAAAAAAAAAGAAAAAATCAGCGCAAAATGCTCACTGTGACATTCTTCAATGCGTAAACTGCAGGTGAGAATGCACTGTGTACGTCCTGCATATTAATTTGTCGCACTTGGCGTTAGATATTGAAACCGAGGGAGGGAGGTAATTATGGATAAGTGCAGGATAATTTTCATCCTGGCAGAAAGGATTATCTATAGAAGTAGAGGACGTGGACACTTCGCCACCACTCCTCTCTCTCTCTCTCGCTGCCCTTCTCTCTCTCTTCGCCTCTTGCTGTATTTCCTTGACACTGACATTACTCCAGTGTCACTCCAAATGAGCTTATAGGCAGCTGGAGGGAAGCAGACATTGGGAGCTCCATATAGCCAGGGTATTCATTACCCTAGCCCTAACCTTTACACAAATGGGCCGCCAGTCCTCCTTTGTCTTCATTTTCTCCCAGCCTGCTTCTCCCTCTCTTCCTCTCTCTCTCTTTCTCTCGTCCTCCCCCATATCTCGCTATGAAGCTGCGGGCTTCAAAAAGGGTTGTCATCTTCAGAGGTCCTTCAAGGTCACAGACATGTTTTACGTTGATAGACCAATTACCGTCGGCACCACAAATACATCTGACATAGAAGATTTAACATGTAGTCGCTGGTAGAAGGACATATTGTACTGTAGCATTTTACTGGTTAAAATCTACAAGTAACGTTAGATCAAGCAGATGTATTTACACTGGACTGAAGGGACAAGCACATGTGCACTTCACATCCACAGTGGCCTCTGACTCACGCTCATCATATATCCACTACATACTCGAACATCGATTAGAGTCAGAGCTCACTGTTTTCCACTTTCCCTGGAAGATCCTCACATGACAGACACAACAAGGTCAAAGTGTTTATCTTTACTAAACATTAACCTTTTAACCCCTGAGACGTTATTCTAGGTAAACGTGCTGCTGTGAATTTGCGTCTGTTTCGGTGTCGTAAAAGCTGCTGTAAGTATGTGTTTGTGTTCTTTTCCTTCAGTGGTATTGCTTTAGTAGTTTCCATTGACTCTTAAATTGTGTGAATATAACGTACTTGTAAAAATCTGCCTAATGGAAAAAACGACAATTTCGCCAAAACTCTCATTTTTTAATTAAAAGTTTTTTGCGCTGGCAAGAAGTGGTTTTTCGGGCATAGTGCAATTGGTATATCACACAAAACTGCAATGGAAAGACCTTTTTGCACAACTAAAGTCAAGTGGAAAAAACAAACAAAAAAAAAATGTTGACAGACGTTACAGCAAGCAAAGAAGAGTTTTAAAAGAAACACGATGCGATATGTTTGGACACACCAGGAAACTGAATCATTGTTTAAATTTAGTACAGGATAGAGGGGTAACATATGATAATAATGAATATACCATACTTTCCGGACTATAAGCCGCTACTTTTTTCTCGTTTTGAACCCTGCGGCTTATACAACGATGCAGCTCGAATATAGATTTTTACGGGCTAACAGCCTCCAGGGGGCGCTCTAGCAGGAAGCGCAAAAGTGAGACAGACAGGTGGAAGAGGTGATGCAAAGAGGAGAAGTTTTAATCTTAACTTTTAAGAATCATTTTGCGTGTCATGCACAAACCCTCATCATGGAAAACACACGAAGAAATCCATATGATGCAGCTTTTAAGTTAAAACCAATCGATGTGTCTGTCTAAGAAGGAAATGGAGCTGCAGCACATAAGTGCCATTGAGAGCGACAACGGAAGAGAGACTGAGAAAGTGTGTGATGGAGTCTTTCTGAGGCTGTTCAACTCTGACACTGAAGAAGACGACTTCAGTGGTTTCAGTGCACAGAAGGAAGATGAAGATTGCGATCAATGACTTTTCTGGGTTTTTTAACCAGGTGTGTTACTGCCGTTTTACTGCCGTGTTACAGGCACTGTTTGGGAAAAAAAAGCAGTTAAGGTATGGAAATACATATTTAAATAATCTTTCTGTTTACCATCTTTCTTTGTAAATATTTCATGTTACATCGTGGACACCTGCGGCTTATAGTCAGGTGCGGCTTATAACCCGGAATTACGGTGTCTGTAAATCAACATGATTGTAGCTCTCGTCATGACAGACACGGATCGGTTCCTTTAAAACTGGCATTTATTTTGCACTCCTCTCCTCTTTCATGCCTTAAGACATGATTGACATACAGGGTGGGGAAACAAAATTTACAATATTTTGAGGCAGGGGTTGAAAGACAGTGTATGACCAATTAGTTTATTGAAAGTCATGAGAATTTATTTGCCACAAGAAAATTTCCATATTAGAAAATGTTTTTATTCTATGTGTCCTCCTTCTTTCTCAATAACTGCCTTCGCACGCTTCCTGAAACTTGCGCAAGTGTTCCTCAAATATTCGGGTGACAACTTCTCCCATTCTTCTTTAATAGTATCTTCCAGACTTTCTGGTAATAGTTTTGCTCATAGTCATTCTCTTCTTTACATTCTAAACAGTCTTTATGGACACTCCAACTATTTTTGAAATCTCCTTTGGTGTGACGAGTGCATTCAGCAAATCCCACACTCTTTGACGTTTGCTTTCCTGATTACTCATATGAGCAAAAGTTTCTGAAAAGGTATGGATAATAGTGTTAGGTATGATTATGACATCAATATATGTGTCACAGTAGAGATTGAAATCCAGTAGGATTCCTAATCCTACTAGTAGGATTCGTAATCCTACTAGGACAGATAGGAATTTTAGTTTGTCCTAGGACAAACTGAAATCCTACTAGGACAGATTGAAATTTTAGTTTGTCCTAGGACAAACTGAAATCCTACAAGACATTAGGATCAGAAGATTGGAATTCCAATCTGTCCTAGGAGAATTTGCAATCCTACTAGGACAGATTGTAATTCTATTTGGAAGTGGGATCTGAAGATTGGAATTTCAGTCTGTCCTACGGCAAAAAATATAAGAATTCTGTCAGGACAATCTCGAATTCTATTAGGAGAATGTCAGATTATATCAAAATGTATGGAAAATAGACTGAATCATTTCACAGCCAAAATTCCAGTCAATTTCAGCATAGGTAAGCATACAATTTCGCCATCACTATTCCAGCTGAATTATTTTCATATCTTAGATACAGTATATGTCCCTTAGGTTAATACACATTGTAACCAGGGTGCCAGCCGTTTGGTCCAGCTTTATTCAATGGCCGTATGTAAATGTCATTGGTATGTAAATGTACACATTTGCATAGGGCCATTATGAGTTAAATTCTCCTAGGACAGATTGGAATTCCAATCTTCAGATCCTAATGTCTTGTAGGATTTCAGTTTGTCCTAGGACAAACTAAAATTTCAATCTGTCCTAGTAGGATTTGTAATCCTATCCTATCCTATTTTAGTTTGTCCTAGGACAAACTATAATTCCTATCTGTCCTAGTAGGATTAGGAATCCTACTGGATTTCAATCTCTACTGTGACATATGTTTGGTTTCAAAACAATTGACGTAGTGCCTGCTGAGAAAAAACAACAAAATGTTCATTGTAAATTTTGCTTCCCCACCCTGTACATACAGCAACAGAAACACATATGCTTACATTAATAACTATACATGACATAGTTGGAAGCATAAACGTGGAAATATAAACAAAGTGAGTTGCAAATAAAAGAAAAAAATACCTCGTTGGCAGCTTGTCATGAGCGAGAGTTCTCCCATACCCCTTAGCCATGCTTTTCAAAGTAGCTGTACCATTCAATTCTGCCATAGCAGCGCAACGTAATAAACATTGGTTCCGGGCCGGGCACAGCACCAATATATTCACTATATAAACAGGATTATTGTGTTTCAATATAAACACATGCAATTACTTTTTAACATTTTTCTAAATTATTGGACAACATGAAATTATTAATTAGGATTAAAGGAATACAACATTTACAATGATATGTACATTCATTGGCATGTTTATGGAATGACTTCTTGTGTCATCTCGCGATAATAAATAAACAAATCATCGCATTTGTGATTTAATGGAAAAAACGACATTACGCACTTCTGTTTTTTTCGACATTTAGTAAATATCAGTAAAGTTTTGTGCATGTGTCCAATGGAAAAGCGACTACTGTGTGTTTTAGGGTCAAAACAGGGTGGAATAACAGAAAAAGACAGAGAGGAATTGAAGTGTTACAGGTTTTTACAAAATAAGCCACTCAGAATGTACATCAATAAGAGATTTAGGATGTTGAACATGTACTGTGAACTGGAACACACTGAACAACAAGTATTTAAATTTTGTCCCAGTAGTTTTTGTTTTCTAAATCAGTTCAGTTGCTTTTTTATCAACTAAAAAAAGCAGATACATGGTCAAAACTCAGTGAAAACACAGCACAAAAAATAATAATAATAATGGAAAATCACAACACTACGCACGACAGTAAAAACAAAACAAACAGAAAAAAGACAAACGTCAAAAAAAAAAAAAAGCCCAAACTGTCTATTTTTATAGTAAGTCGGTCTCACTCACTGCTCTGTTTTGCCCCCTATCCCCTATGCTCAGACGTCTATGGAGAGAACAAGGTCTATTCTATCAGCACCTTTTGAAATTTTAACTATTGAGCAAACGGTTGAATTTTTATGAAAATTTTAAATAAATCATACATTCTGAACGTTCACCACTGACACGTCAGGGGTTAAAGGGTTAACTAGTTCTCAGTACAGTTAAGTCTGATGTCACGGTACCATAAAACTCAACAGTCAACTACAGCAGAGCCTATGTGCTTGTTGAATTTAACTTCTCTATTTAATGAGGCTCCAGGTAAGATTTAGAAGGGGCCGAATTGTTCTGCTTAACTCAAATACAGTGATTAGTGTAGTTCTCCATAGTGTGAAACAGGCACAGCAGAATTACTGCTCAATAAAATGGACAGAACAGATAAGGGGTTGAAAAAAAAACAAAACACAAAGCATGATGGTGCAAAACACGTCATTTAAGCCATATTCCCAATCATAAACATCTGGTTTGGCAGATGAAATGAGAGTTAGCATTAGTTACCTAGCATGCTAATCTTTGGTAGCACCAAATTCAGTTTTTTTGTTTTTTTGTTTGTTTGTTTATTTAGTAATTGTAAGTTCACTTATTAACTTCATCCACTTCGTCTGATCTTAAACTTCACATGGAAAGCAGTAGAACAACAGCCCATTATGTTTTATGGACTTGCACCCCATTCACATTTTTCATTTTCATTAATTTGTTTATTTATTTCGAGCATTTACAGAATACATGCAAATTCAAAATTCCCAAAAAAATCATTAATCTATACTCGAAAAGGAGCGGGAAGAAGAAAAAGTTATTTAATCCCACCCCCATTCTCATCATCAAACAACTTAACATAATAACATTTTAAATACTCACTCCTGTCCTTTGACTTCAACCCAGAACAATGAACAAAATAGGCCTATACCAAATTAGAATGAACTCATGTGACAGCATTTACATTGTATAATCAAAATGTGTGTAAAAAATAGAAACAAAGTACATTCCTGGTGGTGTTACCACAGGTAACAGTTAACCCTCAACTTACATGATAATAATTTACATACCAACAATGGTAAAAACAAAAAAACTACAATGCCACAAGTGGTAAAGAACAGCAATAATTACAGGGGTTGGACAAAATAATGGAAACACCTTCACCTCAACATGATAATGCCCCAATCCATACAGCTAGAATTGTTTAAAGAATGGCATGAGGAACATTCTAATGAAGTTGAACATCTCGTATGGCCGGCACAGTCCCCAGACCTCAACATTATTGAGCATTTATGGTCAGTTTTAGAGATTCAAGTAAGACGTTGATTTCCACCGCCATCGTCTCTAAAAGAGTTGGAGGGTATTCTAACTGAAGAATGGCTTAAAATTCCTTTGGAAACAATTCACAAGTTGTATGAATCAATACCTCGGAGAACTGAGGCTGTAATTGCCGCAAAAGGCGGACCTACACCATATTAAATTATATTTTGTTGATTTTTTAAGGTGTTTCCATTATTTTGTCCAACCCCTGTACATACCAACAACGGTAAGAAAAAACAAAAAGCTACAATAGCACTAATGGTAAAGGGCAGCACATACCAGCAATGGTAAGAACAATACCAGAAGGTAATGGACAACACATACCAACTATATGAGGAACAACAAGCACACGTTAACTTTTAAGATAGAATACTGAGGTAACATCAGTATTAAGACCCTCCATCTGTATACTGGGACCAGTAGAACAGCTTAGCATGGCTTGTGTTGGATGTCCAGACTGTTCCAAAGTTTCACTCCACATGTTTACGAGTGGTTCGAAATTTGGGTAATGCAAAATCTTCAAAGCCTCTCAAATTATGAGTACTCTCCCAGATTGTGAAGTTTTTTTATGTATTACTTGGTAGTAATTTGTTGAATGCTTTAAATAAGATTATTGCTGTATAATATTTTACAGGATCATGGATTTTTGATAGTCATTAAAAATGGATTTTTAATAATAATTTTGAATAATCATTAATATGATTATTACACAAAACGGATATTTTTGTTTTGGCTTTTTGTCCACATGTAAACGGCATTTTAGGTCACAGAAATGTGACGATTTTTCAGAGAAAATGTAGAGATTGGAAACTGATGGCATCACACCTCCTTTTACTCATGTTTATCATTGCTTTGTGTAATAATGAAGCTGCACCTGAAACATCAAATCCAGACACACAGAACTGCAGCAGGTTGAATACTGTAATGAGCATAAATGGACCCGGAAACAGGAAGTGACATCACTACTTAACAAATGGACGTGAAGTTCAACATTCTAAATTAGTTTAATATTCATGGTCATTCTTACCAGGTTATTGTAGGTCTACAGCTGTTAGTCTACTGCTGGTATTGACATCATGTTTAATTACCATCTGTGTTCAGCCCCACAACATGAAGTCTTTATCATTTCACATCAGAATAGAATGACTCTGACCTGCTGCTTCTCTGAACATGACTGAGTCCAGCATTGTCTGGAGGTCTGAAATTATGCCCTTTTTATGAAAAACCAGCGCAGTGGTATATTCCCTTTTCATCGCTTTAATTGAAAAAAGTTTCTAAAAGCCATGCACAGGTTGATGTTTGAGGTGAGTCACGGGTTATCTCAGGTCGTGTTGTGTCAGTTCAGGTATAGAGGATTAAACTTGAAAGAGAAAGTAAATCTGGATTAAAAAAAAAAATAAAACACTGAATAATGTGATTTCTAGTGATTTCTTTACCAGTGAATTTGGTCTTAGTGACGCACGCACACGTTGACCTCTGTACATTCTTCAGTTCGCTGCTCTTACATTTTGTTTTATTATTAATATTTAACTCTTTGTTTTGTAATATTCCGTTTGATTTTTAGTTTTATTTTCATACTACAGCCCAAACATTGCCTGCTTTACTACTTTTCAGAGTGTTATTTTTCAAAACATTACATGATCATCTTACTCATGTTTTTTTTTTTTTTTTTTTTTTCTGGTGGGCAGTAAGTAAATAAATAAATATGTACTTATCAAAAGCCATAAGGACAGATCTGCTAAAGGTTTCCACATATAAAAACGAAACCGGTGCAAACTCGTTGCACAAGCTAAAACGTGTACAAACTGATTTACTAACAGCGTGCACTAAGGGTTACATCTTTCGAAGGTGCAAAATAGCCCATCGACATCCAGGTTGCTGCAATGAATATGCAATATGGGGCGTTTACGCACAATTATACGTGTGCTGGGAGAAGAAAATGTAGACATATCAATTTAGCACAGGCAAAGTGATTGATCAAACCCAAAAGCAATTTTGCTGATAGAAACTGTGTCTGTATTTAACACGTCAAAGGGAGGTGCAAACAGTCTGTATGCATAATTGCACACACGTGGCTGCAGTTATTGTCGCAAGAAGGAGACATCGAAACGTAGTTTTCATCCTCGTGTGAACATTTTTGTAATGACGGAGGAAAAAAAAAATTTAGACGTATTGCCCCCCCCCCCCCCCCGTTTATGGGACTCTTGTAGGCTACTTTTCCTCTTGATCTGATGATTGTGATTGAAAATACGCACCGTCATTAGGCTACAGTTTGACTACATTATGTGTCTGACAGTCATTAAATCCAACAGCCCCCCCCCCCCACCTCTAAAATGAATCCGGCACTGCTACCCAGCAATGCCATTTTAGAACTTCTAGATCACAGGTGTCAAACATGCGGCCTAGGGGCCAAATCTGGCCCGCCAAAAGGTCCAATCCAGCCCTTGGGATGAATTTCTGAAATGCAAAAATAGATATTAAGAAATTAACAATTATTTTCGTTCAGGTTCCACATTCAGACCAATTCAATCTGAAGTGGGTCAGACCAGTAAAATACTATCATAATTACATATAAATAATGACAACTCCAAATTTTGTGTAAATGTAAATATTTTCATGTATTTACACTAAAACAAAGTATCATTTTGCAAAAAAAAGTGAATAATCTGAACAAATATGAACAACCTGAAATGTCTTAAGAGAAGTAAATACAATTTTAACAATATTCTGCCTGTTATTAAATGTTTTGTGTGCTTGTAGATCCACTGTGATCTGTAAGTCAGTCCCTCCAGGATTTCACAGGATTTTTTTTTTGATTGTTGTGGCCTAAAATGTCTGATTTTGTGGCAGCTTTTCCAAAAAATTGCGGTGAAAGTTGCGATAATTTGAGGCTTCTTTTATTAAAGTCCCAGGAACATGGGCATTTGCAAATTACCTAGAACAGTCGTTTTTGAGTTTTTAGCCTTAAAAAGCACCAGGAAGCAATGATTTTAAACAAAACAGGCTTTATTTCATTCATTCATTTATTTGTTTTGAGCAGAAGAAAAATAAACATTTTTTGTGTACAAGGAACTAATATCAGAGCAAATACATTAATAAAGATGATCAAGACAAAATAACAATTGCCATGTACACTAGTAATAACAAAATAAAGTCAATATGTACTGCTCAAAAAGGAGTGGGAAGAAGAAACTGATTAAATCCACCCCATCTCACATTTATACAACACAACACAGGACTTTTGCTTCCTTAATGATATAGTAGAATATGTAGGGTTAGGGTTAGATGGGTTACATGCACACACACAGACGCGCGCACACACACACACACACAGACAGGCACACAGGTCAGCCAAACTTGGGTTGCTTTCTATCTAACACATAAGAGTAAACATTAATATTAACACCAAGTTTAATGACTATTTTCATTTGTGAGCTCGTTTTTTAACTCCACACACAGACTTGCACTCGCACTCCCTCACACACACACACGCACAATACACAGAAAGGAGAGCATGCCTCCACAGGTTCTTTCTTCTTCTCTTCTATTGCCTTATAGAGTAGATCTGCACTAACCTTGACCCTTTCAGCTCCTGCAGTTGTTCTGGATCCAACAGCCTCTGTCATTGGGACTTGTTTCGTCTTTCCTCTTCCAGTTTCAGTCGTTCTCTTTGGATGTTTTGTGGTTGAAAAATGTCTGTGGAGCAGCTACTTTCATTCGTGTTCCACCACAATACTGCAGGCAGTGCAGAACAGTATACTTCCGCTTTTGTACAACACATCTGGAAACTGACTTGCACGAACTTTGGCAGTGATATTTGTCAGTAAATATGAGCGTTTTGAATCACACGTCTTCATCTTCTCAACCGTCAACAAGGAAGTGAACGTGATGACGTACATGTAACGTAGACAGGGGTGGGCGACGGGGCTAAGGTGATTAGTCAAATTTGCGGAAAATTTGCGGTGATTGGACGAAATTGCAGCGCCGCGCAGAATTTGCGGTGATTAGTTGAATTTGCGTTAATAGTTGCGATCGCAATATTGCGAATTCATGGAGGGACTGGTAAGTTATAATGTACATGTGTAAATGATAAACTGAGGCAGAATATTGTTAAAGTTACTTATTTTTTCAGTTTGTTCATGTTTTTTTTTTTGACAATATATTTATTAACACCTTTTTTTTATATACACACATACACTTGTAAATATAAACACATGTAGACTTGTGCCTCACAAACAAAGGTACCTGCAACATTACAAGCATTACAAGTAAACACACATACACACAAAAAAACAAAAAATTACAAATAAACAATACACATGCACATCACAAACTTCTCAGTCATAAACATTTGTACATAATGTAATGCCCTGTTACAATTACGGGTATTTGAACTCATTAACGCTGTTGTAAGGTTTACGCAACTGAATATTTATTCCTCCTCATTGTCATTTGCTAAATCACCATTTTTAACAAATCAGTTTGTTCATGTTATTCACATTGTTTGAAAGGATGGTTTGTAGATGTAAACTTTTTCATAATGTAAATGAACTTTTTTCACTCTAAAACATTCATTCATTCATTATCTGAACCCGCTTTATCCTCACTAGGGTCACGGGGGTCGCTTGGAGCCTATCCCAGCTACTTAGGGGCGAAGACGGGGTACACCCTGGACATTTCGCCAGGTCATCACAGGGCTGATATATAGAGACAAACAATCACTCTCACATTCACACCTATGGGCAATTTAGATTAACCCATTAACCTATCAGTGCATGTCTTTGGATGGTGGGAGGAAGCCGGAGTACCTGGAGAGAACCCACGCAGACATGGGGAGAACATGCAAACTCCACACAGAAAGGTCCCACCCCCTGTCAACTGGCATTGGAATCAAACCCAGGACCTTCTTGCTGTGAGGCACGAGTGCTAACCACTGCGCCACCGTGTCGCCCTAAAACAGAAGTTTGGAGTTGACATTATTTATATACAGGGTGGGGAAGCAAAATTTACAATGAGCATTTAGTTATTTTTTCTCAGCAGGCACTACGTCGATTGTTTTTAAACCAAACATATATTGATGTCATAATCATACCTAACACTATTATCCATACCTTTTCAGAAACTTTTGCCCATATGAGTAATCAGGAAAGCAAACGTCAAAGAGTGTGTGATTTGCTGAATGCACTCGTCACACCAAAGGAGATTTCAAAAATAGTTGGAGTGTCCATAAAGACTGTTTATAATAATAACTAATAATAACTTTATTTGCATAGCAACTTTTAAAACAAAGTTTACTAAGTGCTTTGACAAACAAATAAAGGGCACAACAGCAGGATACAAGATGTAAATAAAAACACTAAAAACACTAAAATAGAAGCAACATAATAGGAGAGATGTGTACAACAACGCAGAAACAAGACACTTCAAATAGATTACATGAATCGGAATAAGGAGGGCAGGGGTAATGTAACATGATGCTGTTAAATCAATGCAAAAGTAGAGGCGTGAGATAAAACAACATGTATGAGAATATAAACCAACAATCAAACAGGATAAGATTCAAATTAAAAAATTAAAAAAATTAGAAATTAAAAGGGACAAACATCACATAAAAGCAAGTCTAAAAAAGTGTGTTTTAAGAAGTGACTTAAAAGATGCCACTGATTCCGCAAGCCTTATTTCCTCGGGATTATAATGTAAAGAAGAGAATGACTATGAGCAAAACTATTACGAGAAAGTCTGGAAGATACTATTAAAGAAGAATGGGAGAAGTTGTCACCCGAATATTTGAGGAACACTTGCGCAAGTTTCAGGAAGCGTGTGAAGGCAGTTATTGAGAAAGAAGGAGGACACATAGAATAAAAACATTTTCTATTATGTCAATTTTCTTGTGGCGAATAAATTCTCATGACTTTCAATAAACTAATTGGTCATACAGTCTTTCAATCCCTGCCTCAAAATATTGTAAATTTTGCTTCCCCACCCTGTATTATGTTATTATTTTACTAGTTCGGCCCATTTCACATCAGATTTAGCTGAATGTGGCCCTTGAACTAAAATGAGTTTGACAGCCCTGTTCTAGATGAACGAGGGGATGATTTGGGGCCAGTCACAAGGAGGAGTCATACAGTACCTTCTATGACAAAGCTCCTCGCTACCTTACATTTCTGTGCATCTGGATCATTCCAGCGCACTGTTTCCGTCAGTGCTGGTGTATCCCAGAGCAGTTTCTCCAGCATATTGTCTCCATGACGACAACCAGTAGCGCACGTAAAGTCCTCATTTAAATAGGGCGGTCTCCCAGACTTTTACACCTGTTGTCATTTACACGATCACTCTTAGTAAATCACCCACAAACTGCGGTTCAACCCCACCTGCAAAATTCCAGATTGTGCACACAAATTAGTACATGCAAATTGTGTGTTCTGCTGTCACGGTTCACATACTATCAGATTCCACGCAATCTCTCCCACATAATTACGTAAAGAAATCAGAGCTGCGTAAGAGCTGTAGAACAGTTTCACATCACAGTGTCTGTTTTTTCCTCGACTTAAAGGATAATGCACATGTATTGTCAAATGACGGGAGGTGTGAATAGCTTTGACTGTTCTGAAAAATGATCTCCGAGATACAAGAGGAGCCGGTTACGTTGGTGAAATTATTCTGAAAATAGCCTCAGGTTCATACGGTTCATTTGACACTTTGTTAAGGCAATTATCATCTCATGTGTTGAAAATGTCTGAATCTCAACACACGATTTCTTGCCTTTTTCACACTTGTATTATATAAAGTGCATTGGATTATTTGCCACAGTCCACTTATGCATTACAATAGGCGCTGCAACAGATGATCTAATTCTGTGTATGTGGCAGGTAAATGATCGCTCGTGTTAATTTTAGTCCGTGCAGTAAAACTATCATTACACTAACTCTGTCATATCATTACTTGGGTGTTAATTTCATAGCTGTGTAAAAACTGTGCACATACCGGGTGGGAGTAATGGGAGTAGTTGAGGTTACTAAATAGAGGGCAACACGTTTAAACCAACAAGTGGGAGTAAGATTATCTCATTATACAAGAGCTATTGTCTGAGGATGTTACAACCGTTTATTCCTTACACTGAAAATGCACGACATATACATAATCATTTATCTTTAATACAAAACCAAGGCTATATTTGCTCCCCTCCCACACCAGTACACCACCGTTAATTATTTAGCACAGATTTAAAGCAACTGCAGCTCCATCCATGGCCTTAGACGACTGGAAGAGGTGTCTCCTGTATGTGTCTTATCATGTCAGATAAAGCAGTAAGAGGTGTTTACTAGGTCTGTAACGGTACACGTACCGAACCGTTTCAGTATGTACCTGTTCGGTTGGGTACACAGCTGTACCGAAACGGCACAGTATGAGAAAAAGAAAAAGGAACGAAAGGCGTCGTTCAATGCGGAACTTTAAATCCGCGCAAGTTTCACATGGACATATTGAAGGACGCACACATTGACCCAAAATATGAAATAGCAGCTGATATAAGGTTGAAAAAACCAACAAATATGATGTGAACCTGGAAGGAAGAGACTGAAGACCCTCCACCATCAGTCCAGTCCAGTTTGGATCAGTTCAGGTTCAGGTGAAAGACAACAACAAGGAAAGAGACGTTAATAAGACGGACGTTGTTTGGCCCCTAGGAACTACGGTGGATCTAAAACACTTACACTAGCTCTGTCTGTCTGTCTGTCTGTCGCGCACGCTGTATAATAGAGGAATAAATAAAACGTTGAAAGTATGTAAAGTTTCACTTGCGTTTCACGACAGCGTTCGTTACGTTAGTTATGGACCGCACCTCCAGGTATATAACTACTCGCCCCCCCCCCCCCCCCCCCCCGGCTCCGACAAAAAAAAAAAAAATCCTCCATGCACACAGGCACACACAAATACACACAGTGTCCTAAACAGTTTGTTCTCTGTCCTAAAATAAATAATTTAGTTCATTGTGTTGTCAAAGTTTCTCTTCAGTTTGTTTAAACAGAATACCAGTTTAGCCTCTTGTTAATGTTACACTTCATGTGGAATTTTTTGGTTATTTTTCTGCAGAATGTGAACTGACAGAACTGTGATTACATTTTTCTTGTTTGTTCGAAACTACCTTTCAGGGAAAAATGCAATACTAATGTTTCAAATACATTTAGTAATATTAAGAATTTGTTTTATTTTCTATTTGATTTGTAGCAGCAAAATTATATTATTCCTTTTTTTCTATATTCTATTGTCTCCAAAAATTGGGGGAAAAATGTTTAAAAAATTCATAAATGCATTAATAGACATTTTGAGGGGTTTTCGTTCTTCCTGTACCAAACCGGAAAAAAAACGAACCGTGGCTTTGAAAACCGAAAATGTACCGAACAGAAAATTTTGTGTACTGTTACAGGCCTAGTGTTTACCAAGGTTATAATAGTTTTGGATTTTTCATTATAGTTTAGTTTTATTTAGTTGTGACTTTTTTTTTCTCTAATTGAGTTACTTTTAATTAGTTTTTAGAGCAGGTTTGCTAGTATTTATTAGTTTTTATTATTTTCCAAATGCTTTAGTTCTAGTTTAGTTTTTTCATATCTTTTATCTTCTTCGCCGTCATATTCAAATAAATCCCAGACAGGACTCTGCTGCTTTCTCCCAACTTTAGTCTTCATGTTTCCAGGTAGACTGGGGACCAGAAGACGACTGTAAACCACAAGTGATGGACCATATGGTGCCTCCAGCTAAAATTGTTAGAGCAAAATAAATCGCTTTCGTATAGATCTGACATTGACAAAGACGAAAAGGAAGGGAATTTTATCCATAATTTTTATACGTTTTAGTTAGCTTTGTAAGCACGCAATACAGTTTCAGTTAGTTATCATTTATTCTTTTAATTATAGTTTATTTCAGTTAACGAAAATGTTCCTACAATTTTTCTAGTTTTCGTCATTGCATTAGTTCTTGTTAACGATAATAACCGTGGTGTTTACATGCATCTGTGTAACTGTTGATCCAAAAAGAGCAGAGTTGGAATCAGATGCATTTCCTTTCACATTCTCCACCTGCGTGTATATATCAGGGATGTTAAACATAAAGTCCACATGCCAAAACCAGCCGAAGGGTCCAATGTGGTCCGTGGGATGGATATATGAAATGCAAAAATGAGACTGAAGATATTAACAGTTAAAAGTTTTAAATTATTTTAGTTCAGGTTCCACATACAGACAAATATGATCTCAAGTGGGCCAGACCATTAAAATATTATCATAATAACCTATAAATAATAACAACGTCAAAGTTTTCACTTTTTTGAGTAAAAAAAAAAAAAAAAAAGGAAATGTTTACATTTGCAAACTACGCTGTCACAAAAACATGTGAATAACCTGAAATGTCTTAATAGAAGTAAGTACATTTTTTTGTTGTAGATCCAGGTCCATGTGTAAATGAGGATAATAACTTTATTTATGTAGCACTTTTAAAAACAGAGTTTACAAAGTGCTTTGACAGACAAAGCAGAAGGGCACAACAGCAGAATATAATTGGGAAAAAAAGATGCAAACAAAGACACGAAAACATAGAAAACAACACAACACAATAAAAGAGATATGTACAGCAAATGCGAAAACATGACACTCCGAATAAATTTGAATGTATCGAAGTAGAGATAAACTGAGGCACAATATTGTTGAAACTGCACTTATTTTTCTTAAGAAATTTCAGCTGTTTCAGGCTATTCACATTTTTAAAGAAACTTTCTAGATAATTCATTTTTAAACATTTTCATATAATTCATATAATTTTATTTTTTTTTGCTGTCCTTATTTTACTGTTCCAGCCCACTTTAGATCATATTCGGCTGTATGTGGCCCCTGAACTGAACTGAGTTTGACACCCCTAGTCTGTATCATACATGTGTTGCATGTTAATCCCTTAATGTCCACGTTTATTTACAATTATATCCTCCTGAGACCTAGGAAAGTAAAAGTTTTGGCTTTTTTAAATTAAATAATTGTCTTGTTGTGAAACAGCATAATGGAACAGTTTTTTCAGATACAATTTTTTTTTTAGTTTATGGAATGTCCTTTGCAGTAGACAGGGTTTTTATTTTAAGTAAAGCTGTGAAATTATTGTCCCCTACAGTGGACAAAAAGGCATTACTTGGTCTCAAAAGGATACACACAAAATAAATTATTTGTGTTGTTGCTGCAGATGCTAAATGAAGTGGAGATTGTTAATGTGAATATAACAGGCAATAACTGTGATGCAAATTAGTGACATTAGGCACAGTTGGCATCATGGTAATTAAACCAAATTTTCAGTCTCAGTTATGTAGGTTATTTTATTGATGCTACTACTGATCAGTTCCCCCAGTCAGCAATACAAACAAAACAAAAATGAATCCCAAAATTAGTAGAATGTCATGAAATTAATGACACCGTTCTAGAAACAGGGTGTTGAAATTAATCCATGAACGTCAGTGAGATTTATAGATAACCAGGTAACATATACATTAAGAGTGTTGAACAGCACCTCTTTACAAAAACAGAGGAATATTGATGCAGATTTGTGGCAGTAGTCATGTGTGCTGTTTTGCTGCACATGGACACTTTGGTGGTTGATGTTTCCCAGAGCCTGAAGTACAACAGTGCCACCTATCTCATTGCATTTAATTAATACTGGAGGAATATTAATATCAGTGCTACCAAGATGCAAAGCCGTCCTCCTATGTTTTCTCTTAAATCAGTGTTTTTCAACCTCCACATGGGGTCACCTGAAATTTCTAGTAATTGATAAAAACAAAAAAATAAAAGCTTACTTCTGAAATGTATATGATGAGAGACAATCACAATATATAAAAGACATGACAAACTGTGAGTCTGAAACTGAAGCACTGTGGTTCTGTTTATCTTTCAAATGTTCATTGTGGTCGGTTTGAGATGCTGCAGCTCTTTCATAATTCACAGTTTGAGTTCTTGTTTGTTCAGTATTAATTGTCAGCCTTGTAAATCTAAGCTCGACTGACTGTACATATCCTGACCAAGGAAAATCAAATTCTCACTTTGTGCAGTAATCTAAACTGAGGCGTAATATTGTTAAATTGCGTTTTTTTTTTTTTTTTTTTTTTTCATTTCAGGTTGTTCATGTTATTCACTTTTTCAAAGGGTAATTTGTACATGTAAATGGCCTCATCATGTAATTTCACTCTAAACTCAAGGCAAAAGTTTGGAGTTGACAGTATTTTTAGGTTATTGTGTTATTATTTTACAGGTCTAACCCATTTGAGATCATTTTAGCCTGTATGTGGCCCCTGAACTAAATTCCACACCCCTTGTCTAAAGTATTTGCTCTTCATTTTGCATATAATGAAGCATATAATCCAGTGTTTTTCAACCGTGGGGTCGCCTGGAATTCAAATAGGGTCGCCTAAAATTTCTAGTAACTGATAAAAAACACTTACTAATAAAAAATATATGGTGAGTTGATATAGACAATCCCAATATATAAATGACATGACAAACTGTGAGTCTGAAACTGAAGCACTGTGGTACTGTTTATCTTTCAAATGTTCATTGTGGTCAGTTTCAGATGCTGCAGCTCTTTCATAATTCACAGTTTGAGTTCTTGTTTGTTCAGTATCAATTGTCAGCCTTGTAAATCCAAGATGGACTGACTGTACATATCCTGACCAAGGGAAATCAAATTCTCACTTTGTGCAGTAATCTACACCTGGCTTTTCTGCCTCCGTCCATAATAATAATACATTATATCACAGGTGTCAAACATGCAGCCCAGGGGCCAAATCCGGCCCGCCAAAGGGTCCAATCTGGCCCGTGGGATGAATTTGTGAAATGCAAAAATTACACTGAAGATATTAACAATTAATGGTGTCAAAATCATTTTAATTCAGGTTCCACGTACAGACACATACAGTCCAATTAGATTTCAAGTGGGTCAGACCAGTAAAATATTATCAGAATAACCTATAGATGACAACCCCAAATTTGCTCTTTATTTTTTTTGGTGTAAAAAAGTAAAATTACATGAAAATGTTTACATTACCAAAGTATACTTTAACAAAAAATGTGAATAACCTGAAAAAATATGAACAAATGGAAATGTCTTAAGAAAACTAAATGCAATTTTACCAGTATTCTGCCTGATACTAAATGTTTTTTGCGATCCTAATGCACATGTGTAAATGATAAACTGATAAACTGAGGCATAATATTATTAAAATTGCATTTGTTTTTCTTCAGACTATTCAAGTTGTTCATGTTATTTAGAATTTTTAAGGAAACTTTGTCGATGTAAACCTGATCATAATATAATTTTACTTTTTTCACAGTTATCATTTTACTGGTCCGGCCCACTTGAGATCAAACTGGGCTTAATGTGGCCCCTGAACTAAAATGAGTTTGACACCCCTGCATTATATAGACTAAATGTCATCTAAAATTAATGTGTATTTGCAACATAGTATAGCAAACTATTACATGATCAGAAACAAATTAATTTTAGCCAAAAATTCTCGGGTTGCCAGAAATTTGTGACATTAAAATGGGGTCACGAGCTAAAAAAAGTCTTAAATCATAGCCAGTCCAGGTGGAACGGAATTTGTACAATCTAACAGAGTCTTTTTTCTCCTTTAAAATCAGGCTTTGCTTGCAAACCCTGTGTTCACTGCAGCCCTCAACCAGCGTCTCAACGGCACAGGGTGGACCGCCGAGCTGCTGGCCAACTTCCTGTACAACGGTCCACCCGAGGAGCGACCGGCCGACATGCCGCCTACCGACTGGAGGGACGTCTACAGAGGAGTTACTCTAATCCTGAAGCTGCTGTCCAACTTCCTCGGGGTATGTCATTGTTTTGTCTCTGCTTTTATTAAATTACCATTACCGCACAAACCTGCCTCCCAGTAATGAATTAAAGTGATCGATGATATCATGCAAACTCCGTTCTGATTAAAAGCAGGATTTAAGATTCTGATGCGTCAGCTTTACTCCCTGGATTTGTTTCCTAAAATACGATCCAGATGAGCAAACGCAGGTCATTCAGAGCCAGTTCAGCAACATTATAGAGAAAAGTTAGACTAAAGATGGTGAACTATGAAAGAGCCTGTGTCCCTAACATGACTGCGCTTTAATAAACCCTGAAGTTTTTTATTTTTAGTTTTTTTCAATTCTCTTTTTATTAGGATTTTCCATGATTCACATGTTTATTCACATAACAATTCATCCATTCATCTAAAAATTACAACTGAATCACGTGACTTCACAAACAATACAGATAAGGATGATTAGTCCTCCCTCAACAATACCAAAGATGGAATTAATACAATACAAAATTAACAACTAAACTCCCTAGAACAGGAATGCTGGGGTGCACATTTGTGATATTAAAAAATTAAAAGGAAAAAAAACATCAATACAAAAGGGTTGAAAAGGAAAAAGGGGTTGAAACCTGAAATTTTTTAAAAACAGAAATAAATGTGTTCTGAGTTTGTCACACCACAGACAATTATGTTTATCTACCTTAAAATAAAAAAAAACTACTGTAAACAAAATTAAGTGAATATCATGAATAGGTGAGCAAATGTTTCTGTTGTAGGCAAGAAAAGTGAATCAAGTAGGTATTTTAACAGTTAAAAATCCATTTCTGATTAACTGTAGGCTGTATTTATGTTTTCACTACTTTCCAATGAAACTGCACCCACTGGACATTTGAGAAACAGTAAATCCATATAGAAGTACACAGAAAATGGTCTCAGATCTGTGCAAAGTGGTGTAAATATACAGGTACAAACATAAAGGCAGAGTGCTGCACCTGCGACTGACCTCTATGGGACCAAACTATAGAAAAAATATGGACGGTCAGTGGCAACAGATGGATGATTCCTTTAAACTGATTGTGCCACCATTTACATGTAGGATGTTTGTCAGTTTAATAGATAAGTACACAAGCCGAGGAAGTTGAAGTTTGTTGTCAAACTGTTGAAACATCAAACTGTAGAACTACGTAAAGTTGTTCTAATTTAGTTTTCAGACACGTTCCTGTTTTTATTCCTATTCATACACATCAGTAATCACCCATGTAACAGTCCCTGTCACACTTCATCTATCAATAATAAATCATATTGTCACAATCATTTCAAAAGAAGTTCAAGTATTTTATTCCAGCTTTACGGGCATTAGTGTCTAAAGACAACACACCTGAATGTCACCACGGTAACATCATTATAACCATCTCTGTCTATGATCCGTTCAGTGTCGCTGATTTATCTGCAGCTTTGACATGAAAATAGTAATTTTTCACCTCGTTCTTGAAGAACAAGGTGAAATATGCCGAGGTCGTGCTTATTTTGGTGTTGTGATGTGTGTCACGACTAAAGCGAGATATACAGTCCATTGAGTGGTTTAACACAAAACTAGATTTTCTTTACCGTCTTTAACACAAATTGTAACTTTATTGGCTTGTAAAATTTTATTTTAATCTGACAAGTATATGTGTAGATGATGCATGATTCAAACAACAACAATAATAATAATAACAACAACAACAACAACAACAACAACACTGGGTTACAAAAAAATGTTTTTTGTAAGTTGTCTAGGTTTTTTCAACTGAATTAGGACCATTTTGCACCGCTAAATCCAAAAATTACATCTGTTTTTCTCAATCAGGTCAGGTTTTTTTGCTAATTTAATTTTGAAAAATTTGATCTTCTCACAAAATATAATAATTAATACCAAAATAAGATTGGTAAGCACACTTTATGAAACTTGTGACTTGATTCCTGTTAGGTACAATGGTGTATTCACCGCAGATGTAGCAGAATACGTCAGGCTTATTTTTGCAAGATCTTTGAGTCGAAGCCATTTCATTCACCTGTAATATTAAAAAAAACAATTATAAATTGGCAAAAGTAAAATCTTCAGAACTCGTTTATTGCAAGAAATAGGAAAGAATTTTGTATCATATGATGTGAAAATGCCCATAAATGTAAGCAAAAATGTTGAAACGCAAATATGTAGCATAGTTCAAAAAGTTGACGTGATTGAGCAAAATTAATGTGATTTTTGGATTCAGCACACCAAAATGATCCTAAATCAGCTCAAAAAACTTAAACAATAAATTTGTTGTTGACCAGTGTAGTAGTAGTAGTAGTAGTAGTAGTAGTAATAATAATAATAATAATAATAATAATAATAATAATAATAATAATAATAATAATAATAATAACAATAGTTTATTGCTATTAATTGTATTGCAGGTTTTTTTCCTGAAATAACATCCCACTGGGCACAACCATAAGGGATGGTTTTGTTTTTTCCTTTAAGGCCCAGTTTACACGACAACGCTCTCGGGTGAAAACAACAAAATATTTTATCAGATGTGCCTTTTCTTTAGACAGCAACAGCATTTTTTGGGGTTGAAAATGCAAAAGAGTGAAACCACCTTCAAGAGTGGAAATCTTAAAAATGCTCCACTCTCGTATCACTGTCTAAAGGGTTGAAAACGCAAAACAGAGTTTTCTCATCAAGTAGAGTTTACATCACAGGCACGTGCCAGTACAGGGAAACATGTCGGATTATTTCCCTGAGACAGACCTTCAAGTTGCCCTAGCTGCTCCAATTTACATCCAGTTGTTTCAGCAATTGTCATTTTATGTTCTGTTTCCTGTTTTGTGTTTGTATTTCGCGCTAGGAGAGAAAGGTTCTGTGCAGGTGCTTGGTCTTGGTGCTGGTGATGCCATTTACCCATCTAGCGTACATACTACATCGATATGTAGGAAATTTCACACACTTTTGCGTGTCCATCTGCATGCAGATTTTTCCCCCAAAACGCACGTCTAAACGCAGAATTAAAAGTGAGAATGCAACGCCACTTTTGCGTTTTCGGTTCAGATTATTACCATCTTAACATAGTCTCAATATAATTATATACTCAGTGCCAATGAGAATGCAACACTTGAATGTGTTTTATTGTTCCTGAGCTGCATCAATATGTTTACGTTTCACCTGTGTAAGATAATCCCAGACAATTTCTTAACAGCCTGAGACGGGTTGAGCTATTGTCACACTTGAATGAACTTGTCTGCATTCATAAGACTTGTTTTTCTCATTGCTCAGCAATGAACTGCTCAACTTAAGGAATTGTGGTCATTTAAGGAGTGGTCATGTTCTGTATATAAAGGCAAGCTGAAAAGCATGAAAATCATTTGCAATAACTCAGCGATGCCTAGACTGACACGTGACCACAGATGCCATGCTATGGGGCTCCTGGGGGCTGGAATCTCTGCTCGGCAGGTGGCGCGCCGTTTTGGATGCAATGTGTCCACCGTAGTCAGGATGCAACAGAGGCACGAAGAAACTGGCTCAGCTGCAGACAGACCTCGCCCTGGGCGAGCACGTGTGACCACGCCACAGCAGGATCGCTACATTGAGCTGCAGCACCTCCAGGACCGCTTTGTGACTTTTGGTTTTGGGGGTCCTTGAGTTTCTTTCTTTATCCTTATTTTTTGTCAACAAATTTGGATGTGATTTTTTTTTTTTTTTTTACTGTATAGAAATGGTCTATGATTAATTCCAAAGAGTTTATGGAATAAAAATCCTCATCGATTTAATGAAATATAAGAATCTTCAAGTGTTGCGTTTTCATTGGCACTGAGTATACTAATGCAGGAGGGCTTGGGAAATTACCTCAGCAAACAGTTTAACTCCAGTTTAAGCATTTAAATCCAAACCTGGTTCAGTCCTTTCATGTTTTGTAACAAATGTCTTTACAAGCTAATTTATGCATTGACTTAACTGGGATTTATAAATATTTGAAGTGTAGATCATCGAAAGAGGATGTTATGACAATGCATTTGTAAAACAATGTTAGGAGAGTTGTTTTGGTGGAACATGTGCATAGGAGGAAATGACTAAATCCCCACTAAAGAAAACATCATGTTAAAAAAATGTGTCTATGTCAAAACTTTCCATTTTTGGGGTGTAGCTGCAGTTCAGAGGTTGTTTTTCTTTTTTCATGCTGTCAAGGACTTTCAAAACGATAACACACAGATAGCAGAAGGAAGGAAAATGACAAACCTGACCCTGCACAATGGAAATATTCACACTTATTCCAACAGGGTACTTCCAGAAGGCCAGATGAGTACAAAGCAGCGAATAATAATAATAATAATAATAATAATAATAATAATAATAATAAAAAACTGTATTTGTATTGCACGTATATATTACAGCCAAGTCAACACATAAAAACACATTAAAAATAGGCAACAGCAATAAAAATTAGACAAAAGGATTAGAAATAATAAATAAAACACCAGGGATAAAATAGAAAAACATGAATATAACACAGCTATTCAAGACTTGAGTGCAGCATCAAGAAAAAAAACAGAAGTATAGCTCTTTTATTTATTGTTCTCTGTCTTATTTTGATCATTTTTTTTTTAAATAAAATAGAAAAAAAGGCTCTTTTATTCATTAAACTTCAATGTCCTTGAGTTGCCGAGCTGTCGAATGCACACAGAGATCTGACGTTGCTTCCATAACAGTCGAGTAAAAGCATTGTTATGCGTCCGACTGAGGCGAATATCAAATGGCATCTGATGCACAGTGCAGTTTGTAAGAGGAAACGCACACACTTGACATTGTTGTATTGATCTGTGGCACAGTTTGCAGCAAATCCGCTCTTTCTCTACACTGTATGATCAAATGCACGGACAAAACCCACTCACCCTCTGCCTCATGTGATCTCACAGAGGAGAGGTGAATGTACGTGGAGGCTGAAATGTCTGTGGCTTATTGTTTTTTCAGCCTTAATGAACAATAGACTGGTTAGAATGGACCACTTCAAGTTTAGTCTTATTCTTACAATGTATTTGTTCATTCAGTCAATTATGTTTTTATGTATTTGGTTATTTGGTTGGTTAGTTAAGTAGTTAATTTATTAAAAATAAAGGCATGAAATCTCAAATTTACAGAAGAATAAGACCCTTCAGGTGCAGTGAATCACCATCATCAGATCATAGTGCTTTTACAGTATCAGTTTATTTATGCATTTGATTAGTTACATGTTTACACCACATTCTTTAACTATTTGAATAGTGACAGGGACTATGTTTGACATGGTTCTAATTCCAAAACATTTAATGTAATGTGTGTAAAACCTCTTATATTAAAGCTTAACCCTTAAATGCATAAGTGTGGTCAAAAATAACCTGGTGAGGTTGTTTTCTTGCAGTATCTTTGTAATGAAAAGTTATTTCATATTCTGGGTATTCTTCAAAAAACATGTTATTGACATCAGGCCATTTAATTTTTTTACTTTTTATAGATTTCATGATTTTTTAATTTTTTTTTTAATTACTACCCCAAGCTTCCATAGGTGTGTCAAAATGACCCGCATTCATTTCCAATGGAATTTCATTGAACCTTTGATTCATTCTTCAACAAGAAAAAGGATTCACTCACTCACAAAATGGATGTTGACATTGTTCTATTGCTGTAGTATACTATATATCAAAATTTTCAAAATAATAATTAAAAAAAAAAAAAAAAAAAAGTTTTAAAAATTCAAACGTTTTTTTTTTTTTTTTTTTAAATTTTAATAATTCTTTTGTGGACCAAAATATAATACAAATGATTATTTTTAACTTGACAAAATGACAAAAGTGGCATAAAATCACATCAGTTTTAACATGGGTCATTTGTGACCCATTTATGGAAGAGTGTGGGGTCCAGTCACTTTAAAGTGTACACTTATCACATTGTAATTACTTTCAGATCCACTGTGGTCATGTACAGAGGCAAAAATTCATAAATACATAAAATATAAATATTTATTGATCTGCCTGTATATGACTTAAGCATCATATAGGTTTGTAGTTCATTATAGTGGGTGGAGTGGATAAAATATAAAAATAATTTCATCATTTAGAGCTATAACTTTTTAGATGAAAATTGGTATACTAATAAAATGTAAATATGTACACAAGTTAATTTTTCTGTAAATGAAGACCAAAGCCAAGTGAAATGTAGTGGAGGGGCATTGGTTGTTAATGAAACGGATTTAAAATCATACAAATAAATGCAGTAGGTAAATGATTTTTATCATCTGAATGATAATACAGTAAAATAGAACCTTAAATAAATAGCTATTAGACATGTGGATATTGTTTGTTCAGAGATGCATCATGATACAGATACCATAACTGAACTGAATTATGAGCCCAGATAATCTTCACATCTTTTCTTGTAATTCATATTTAGTTTTTTAATGTGTGTCATATTTTGTTCTTTACATTTACTAAATAAAGTTCAGGTTCATCTGAATGTTTGTATTACCAGATAAGTCAGTCAATGTGCAGTAATACTGATAATTCAGGACAGAATACACTGAGAATCATTGTGCTTAAGAATTGTTGACTTGTCAATCGTAATAGAATGGAATTGTGAGCTCAGTGAAGATTCTCACCTCTGGGTATTTCAACAGTTTGCTCGTTGCTTGCTTGTCTGAACAAACCGTGACTATTTGTTGTGGGACCATGTCTTTGCAAAGGTGGATTATTTCTGTGTTTGTAATTTTGAAAGGAGGCTCAGTTGTGTGCCGTGGTACAGACTACAGTGCATCCAGAAAGTATTCACAGCTTTTTTTTTTTTTTTTTCCACATTTTCTTGTGTTACAGCATGATTCCAAAATAGATGAACTTAATTTCTACTGCAGAATTATACACATGATACCTTATACTGGCCAAGTAAAAAAAAAAAAAAAAATGTATGAAACCTTTACAAATGTATTAACTGATAAAGAGCGCTACTTTTGTGGCAGTTCGCCATTGAATTTTTCTCTCCATTTACCCTTTCCTAAGTGATTTATCGCTGTTTATTGTAATATTATCCTCTTTATTTATCTTCAGTAAAAAGATATTTTTCTATGTTTAATTCACTTATCACGTAGAGTAAATTCAAAGGTTATTATATCAAAAACAGAGAAAACTGAAGAAAATGTTACTTTTTCAGCAAAATATATCATTAACTGAACATAAACCCACTGTGTCCATCCACTGTCATTTATCAAACTCCATGGGTTTTACTGGTGAAACAATGTTGTGGAAGATGACAGTGTTTCCATGGTAACTACGGAGCCTCTGAACGTCCAAATGGGTCATATCTAATGACGATGAAAAGATGACAAACTGTATTTTACACCAGTTATTCACATGTATTGATAGGATTAATGGATCAGCAGTTTTGGTTGACAATAGATGTTTGTGTCTTTATGGGTTAAAAAAAAACATCTACATGAGTATTCACAGTGTTTGCTCAATACTTCGTTGACACACCTTTGGCAGAGATTAAAGCCTCAAGTCTGTTTGAGGATGATGCTAAAAGCTTGGTACATTGATTTTTGGGCAGTTTCTCCCATACTTATTTGCCGAACCTCTCAAGCTTCATCAGGTTGGATGGGGGAGTGTTGGTCCACAGCCATTTTCAGAATTCTACAGAGATTTTTAATTGGGGTCATGTCTGGGTTCTGGTTAGGCCATTCAAGTACATTCACAGAGTTGTCCCAAAGACACTTCTTTGTTATCTGGGTTGTGTGGTTAGGATTGTAGTCTAGTTGAAACGTGAATGTTCAGCCCAGTCTGTGGTCCAGAGCACTATGAAGCAAGTCATCATCAATGATGTCTTTGTATGTTGCTGTATTCAGCTTTTCCTCGACCCGGACTAGTCCTCCAGTTCCTGCTACCAAAACTACGCCCCACCACCACCACGCTTCAGTGTACGGGTGGTATTGTGCACAAGGGGTTTCCTTCAGACATGACGCTTGGCATTCAGGCCAAAGAGTTCAATCTTTGTTTCATCAGACCAGTGAATTTCCTTACAAAATGCACCTGAAGGAGTCTCAGACCATGACAAACTGCAGGTGGGCTGTCATGTGCCTTATACTGAGGAGGAGCATCCTCTGGACACTCTCCCATACAGGGTGATGATTATCCTTCAAGAAGGTTCTTGAGTTGAGTATAGACAGGTGTGTGTCTTTATAAATCATGTCATGGGGTTTTTCTAGAAAATATTAGTAAGAGGGCGCACTCAAAACAAAATGTACATACTTGAAATTTTCCTGGAACTCGGCCTTTTTCTCGTTTTGCTTTTCCACTGAGCACTTGGTGTCATCATCAGCGCAGGACATCTGGTCTTCGTTGGTCACAGATTCCCGAGTGCCGCCGTCACAGGGCTTGGTTAGCACGTCCTTCAAAGAGGCCCCCGAACCGGCTTCATCGACCGATCCCTTGATTGTCCCAATTTCACCGTCAGAAGCAGCTTTATCCGCTTTGTGACAGAAAAAAGAAGTCATCTTCATCTCCCCAGGCAGTCTTTAGCTTTCTTCCGTTTCGTGCTGCGGGATGACATATTTAAATGCCCAAGTATCAACAAAACAACTCTCAAACTTCTTGCGTCATTTAAGGTCATTTCAAGGTCATTTAGTCTCGAGAACTCTCGTTTGGTGTAACTGTGAGCTTTGGGGTAAAAAAAAAAAAAAAAAAAAAAAATTGGAATTTCGGTAAGGGGGCGCTAGCCGAAAGTATGAGGGTGCAGTGCCCCTGTTCCCCGGTTTAGAAAAACTCTGTTTTGTCCAATTAACTGAATTTACCACAGGTCGACTCCAATCAAGTTGTGGCAACATCTGAAGGATGAGTGGAAACAGGATGCACCTGAACTCAATTCTGAGTGTCATAGCAAACACTGAATACTTATGTACATGTTATGTTTTAGTATTTTTATTTTCATTTCATCGTTGTCAGTATGAGGTATTTTGTGTAAAATTTTGAGGTAAAACATTTGTTTAATCTTCTTTGTAATAAGGCTCTAACACATGAAAATCTAATAAATGTTTAGGGCTGTGAATACTTTCCGGATGCACTGTATTTTCCTGCATCCGTCTTCCCCTCTATCCCGACTAATCTCCTGGTCCCCGTCACAGTGAAACATCCCCACAGCATGATACTAAAACCACCGTGTTTGACTGTAGGGTTGGTATTAATGAGCTGAAGTGCCTGGTTTCCTCCACAGCCGCCGTTGGGAATTGTGGACAAATAGTTCAATCTTCGTTTCATCACACCAGAGGATTTTACTTCTCATGGTGTTAGAGTTGTTCAAGTGCCTTTTGGCTGATTCCCAGTGGGTGTCATGTGCCTCTTAATGTGGATTGGCTTCCATTTCTGTGCCGCATCGATTGTTGTCTCTCTGTAGGTTCTCCCATCTCCACAAAGGAGCTCTGGAGGATCTCATTCCTAGTAATCATTGAGTTTTTGGTTTCTGCTCTGACCAAGGCCCTTCATCCCCAATTACTCAGATCAAAACGACTGCTGATGGATCCGAGCTTCTTCCACTTGGGAACAATACAACTGTACTGTGTTCTTGTCTGATTGCAGAACTGGTCTGATATACACCATCAAATGTGAGACCTTGCATTAAAAACTATTCCTAGTTATTATTTAAAATGAACAAAATGAATTACATTGGGCACAGGTTGAGCCCAGTCGAATTGTAGAAACAGCTCAAGGGCCATTGATAAAAGTAGGATGTGCAATTGAAAACTATTAGTCGTATGAAAAGGTTTCAATACTTGAAAACTGCATTTGTCAGAGAGTCTTCTATTTAACTAAAAACAAAAAAACCTCAGTGGATTGTGTGCAAAAAGGAAGTGATTTGTCTCATTTCATTTTATTTACACAGGGAAATATCAGAAGTAACATTTGATACATATATGTATACATGTTCATAAGAATATCTATCTATCTATCTATCTATCTATCTATCTATCTATCTATCTATCTATCTATCTATCTATCTATCTATCTATCTATCTATCTATCTATCTATCTATCTATCTATCTATCTATCTATCTATCTATCTATCTGTTTTTTTAATCATGTTCTTTATGTATATTATTATTTACTCTTTATCTTTTATTATAAAACTTGAATACCAATAAAAATATTGTGAAAAAAGTAGTAACATTTAACCTGAACAAGATTGAATACAGACCCAACAACAATAGTACTGATATGAAAAAACTGACATAAACAACTTAAAAAAAAAAAAAAAATCATGCATCGATCTCATGTAGTAGAAAGCAATATAATGTAAAATAAGGCTGTAAAGCATGTGATTTACAACACAACAAAGTTAAAGTTGGAGCATAATTACTGCTGCCTCCACACTTTTTTATTGGCACATAATATATATACTGTCAGACTGCAGAGCTGTATTTCTATTCGTATATTTAATGAATGAATTTTAGCTTTGAATACACTGATCATACACTGATAAAAGACTATTTAACCTGATTTATGAGCATTATGGTTACTGTGAAGTAAATCCATTACTTCACATTTTTACCCTTGAAATAATAAGAATACAGATGAGTAAACTGCACACACTTCTGTCTGTTTGCACAATATGTCATCAGACAAAACTGTGCTGAACTTGAGGAAAAATCCGCCTTCTTTACACCACCTCTCTGACCTCCCGCTGTGAACTCCGCAACTTTTCTTACCCGCGTTGCAGTTGCACAGAGAAAGTGAAGGATGTCGTTGTTAAATAAAGCAAGATGAGTAACTTGGAGAAGCTAAAACCATGCCAGTCACTCAGTGAAGTGGGCAGACTTGTCGGTTTCAGAACGTAGCCGAGCTTGTCAGACACACCCCCTCCATTTCTGAAGACAGAAACGTGTGGAGGCAAACATTTTAGATGCAGTTTGATGATCTGACGCGCAGTTTGTTTGAAGCGTGTCTCTCAGACTCATTTAATTCGCACCACAGTTTATCCAACTCTAATATGACTCGCTGTCTGGCCACTAACGTACAAAATCATGTGTTTATATCGACATGGACATCGCACAGTAATCACGTCATGTGCACCCACACAGGATGATGCAAGCAGCAGCACAACTCCACGCTTTGTCCTGGATGTTCCTTTAAATTAGGCCAGGGCAGCTTTGGAAAAACATCAGTGAAGCCAGTTCCCAGTTGAGCTCCGGTCTGATTGTTGATAACTGTCAGTTAATCCTTAGCTGCCGGCTCAGTCGTTGGAGGCAAGAAATAACTTATATAAACAGTCTTGCTTTGTGAATGAAGCTGAAAGGCATGGCCCAGGATGGATATGAATGGTTTAAAGAAATGCAAGAAAGCTGAGGGTTTTTTTTTTTTTTTCTTTCGTTTTTTTTTTTACCCTTATTCTAAAATGATAGTGGATTTAGCCAGGTTTTTCTCTGTGTATATACAACAAGTCTGGCCTCAAAGACCTAAACAGCAACCTGTGGCCACAATCATCTACTGGTATAAAATGTTCAATAACTTTTGAATCATTAATCCGTTCAATACATGCAAATAATTGAGGTAAAATGCAGTTTTCTCAGCTTTTCATAGTCATCAGATTTGGATGTTCAGAGACTCCATAGTAAACATGGAAACATTGTCATCTTCTGCAACATTTATTCCCCAGTAAAACCCATGTAGGTTTGCTGAAAGTGTTTTTTTTTCCTAAGTTTTGATAAAACAGCCTTCGAATTTATTCTGAGCTTCTACAAACCTCTGTGTAGTCACTAAATGAAATACAGGAAAAGACCTGATTTAACCCCACCCACTCCAAAAAAAAAAAAAAAAAGTGAAAAGCAGATGATAAATAGTGATAGAATATTCAGGAAAGGGGACAAATAACGCAAATCACTATCATTTTATGGAGTTGTCCAGTGATTAAACCAGGGGTGTCAACTCATTTTCTTCCAGGGGCCACATTCAGCCCAATTTAATCAGAAGTGGGCCGGACCAGTAAAATAATAGCATGATAACCAATAAATAATGACAACTCCAAATTGTTTTAGTGCAAAAAATAACATTCAATTATGCCAATATTTACATTTACAAACTATTCAAACAAAAAGGATGTGAATAACCTGAAAAAAAAAAAGGAATTTGTTAAGAAATATAAGCACAATTTTATCAATATTCTGCCTCGACTTATCATTTATACATATGCATTAAAGATCAGATCTACAAAGGCACAAAACATTTAGTAACAGGCAGAATATTGTTCATTTCTTCATTTTGTTCAAGTTATTCATATTACTGTTAAAGGATAGTTTGTTAATGTAAACATTTTCATAATTTAATGTTTTCTGCACGAAATCAAAGAGAAAAAATTGGTGTTGTCATTATTTATAGGTTACTATGATATTATTTTTGAGTTTGATGCCTTAACTTGCACTTTGCAAATTCATCCCAAGGGCCGAATTGGAACCTTTGGCGGGCCAGTTTTGGCCCCCGGGCCGCATGTTTGCCCTCTGTGGATTAAACCATTCTGAGAGCAGCTAAATAACATCTTTACTGAAAAAATTCCTTTTAAATGTGAAGCCCTGTATTTAGGAGATATCTTGTGTGATAACTGGACTCTGAAAGGTTAAAAAAAACTGTTGTCAGTGCTTTTGGCAGCGGGCAAAAAGACCACCGCTAGAAAACGGTTAAAGCCTGAAGCACTCACAACTGAAGAATGGATCGATATTGTACAGAATATTTACGTTCTGGAGAAGTCGACATTTTCTTTTAAGGGTCAAAGGGAATCTTTTTTTTTTTTTTCACTATTTGGTCAAAATGGACAGACTATGTAAAACCTGTAATTGCTGTGAATTGAATATATCTGTTATGTGAAAGCATTTACATGATATACATTATACACACCTTAATGTGTTTTATCCTGCTGAAGAAGAAGCGGAGCAAGCCCTCTCTTCCCACCCACTTGGCATAATTGTTCTTTTATTCTACAAAAAAAAAAACTTGGATTAGCAACGATTACTCTCTGGTTCACAACTGAGGTGTGGATATTGAAATGTACCTGAAAGGAAAGTTGTGTATGATTGCTTTTCCAAATAAACAAAAAATGAAAAAAAAAAAACAACAAAAAAAAAACATTCAAGACAGGTAAGTGTTGAAAAAAAAAAAAAAATTGGAAGTTACCAAAAAATAGTTGTAAGTCTAAGGTTTAGATAAACTGACACTAACACCACTGCATAAAAACATGTCAGTTCTTTCATTTTTGCTTTTTTTGTAAACTCAAGAATACACAACGATCTGAACAACATATTTGTAATTAGACATTTTAATTACAATGGGGTCAAACTAATCACTATTAACACATACTTGTAGCAAAAAGTCCAATTCATCCACGATCTGTAACGGTTATAATCAGTTTTATTGGACTTAAACTGTTGATACTGGTTGTTTTTGGAGATGCTTGGGTTCCTGTTACATTTCACATGAGGCTGGTAAAAGTGTTAAATCTGGTTTAGAATTACAAGTAGCGCATGCTTTACCTACTCTGCTACTCGTAGTTCTAGTTCAAAGGATACGCCGTGAATGCAGCATTAACCAGATCGTTGCCTCCAGCTGCCTCCATGTGGTAGTTTCTTAAATATTGAACCCTATGGCAGTCTGGATGCAGTCCTCTGGCATCATTATAGGTCCATTTTACAGAAAGTTACATAGTTTGACTCAACTTGATTCAACTAAGTAGTTCAGATCCTTCCACTGATTTATTATTGCAGTGATTAATATGTTTCACTTCTTTAACCGATGAATGAGGAGCTTCTTATTTCTTAAAGGGGTCATTTTTTTCTAAACCCACTTTTATTAGTCTTTGGCACATTTATTTGTGTATTTGGACCCTAATAGTTCATAAAGTTTGAACTTGAACATTCCAGGTGCTGCAAAGCTAGCAAAAATCGAGTGGATTTGTACAACCCACTTTAACCCTTTCATGCATGAATTATGAGAACCTTAATCATGATTTTTTCCCCTGTTTTAATTCCTCTTAAGGCATGAAAAAAAAAAACAAAAACAATGCGATTGACAGCTTTTTATGAACCTATTTTGCATGGAGTTGCAAAAATGTCCAGTCAAATGGATATGATGCGTTTAATTTTTGAAGCCAAGAAATGTGTATTTACTGGTATACTGTGAAAACTATGAAATAAAAACACTTTTAATGCTGCTAATCTGATGTTTTCTCATATTTAAACATACTCTAATACTAGTTATTACTCACTTCATGGGGATAATATGCAAACATGCCCATTTTGTTAAAGAAAAAATGATAATTACAGTCTAATAACAAATGATTTACACTCAAACGTGTTACTGCAGATCAGGTTTATCAAGAACAGCAAAGTTACATGATGCATAAGTGTCCACTGCGTAGGCTGATATGGAACTAAAACAGCAAAATCCATGAATATACAAGAGAAGAGCAGTAGAATAGCGGTCCACTGTAGTGACCACTATGCATGAAAGGGTTAATTCCTGCTAATTTGTTACGTCTATAACTAGTTGCGTCACGATATTTACGCATATAAGGTCAAGACTTCCGACGAAGCCCCTGGAGGGGGTGGGGCTTGAAGTTGCTCATTTGCATTTAAAGGGCCAGCGCTCAAAACAACCTTTCTGGTGGTGTCATTACTCAGAAATAGAATTGAATATGGACCTGTGGAGTTGAATTAATGAAGAATTCAGACCCAAGCATAGCATTTACAGTTTATGTAGACCACAGGGACATGTTTTAAAATGCATAATTACATTTTAAAAAAGATAAATATCACTTGTTTAAATAATCATCAGTTTGTAGAGAGGATAAAGATTGGACTGTTTCAATAGGAAAAGGTCTAATGTGTCCCGATTTACCCTGTTTCAGAGTGATTACCCATTATGCCTAGTGCCTATAGTCCAAGCCTGTGGGGGCAGTGCTATGATCTGGGGTTGATCCAGAGAATGATGGAAATAAATGTGATGTTGTATTATCAAAATGTTGCCTTGGTGAATGCAAGTTGTAACCACAGATGGTAGCAGACTGTCAGAGAATGGGGCTTTCTTTCTTTTCTCTTCTTGGCTAAATGTTTCTAAAATTGTAGGGTAAGACCCCTAAGGTGATGAGATTTGCCAGGGGGTCACAAAATCACTCCTGGATGTTTTTTTGTTTTTTTTCTCTCTCCTTCAGGTTAGAACATACAGCAGGTAGAACTAATGTTTTGGCGTCAGAGCATCTTGAGCTCATTTTAGGAACGTACAAAAAACAAATCCACTGCCATGATGATCTGTCAAATGACTAGACAAAGAGTTTAGTTTTGGAGAATGGATAAGTATTTTTAAAAAAACATAGTTATCTTATTGTTCTGAAAATATGTGCAATGTGCAAAGTGCAAAAATATTTGTCTTTGTAAATGAAAATGTTTGTTCTAAAAAAAAAAAATTGTTAGAATTAGAAAAACATAATTGCACGTTTAAGCTTTTTTTTTTTTTATTGAGAAGTACTATCACAGGGAGCAATTTTGTTGAGTTAATTTGTATTGCTCCAGCCAACAATTAAGTTGTTTTTAATTTTCACAATAAATTATTCAAAGAAAAGCAAAAAGAATGGTTTTAATATTAATCTGTCTGTAAAATTATTCTTGATCCATTGATACAATTTTACTAAAAGACCAAAAATAAACAACGTATGTGAATTATTTGGAAATAATTTGTGCAGAAAACGGCTCTGTTTCTGCAGACATAATCACAACAATGAGTTTTCACTTCAATTTCCTCTACTTCTTTTACAATATTTCCTTTAAATGTAACAAAAACATGTAATTAAAGTAAGAAATATAAGATGAGATATGACTTTAGTGATCTCACTGTGGGGAAACTGCAGTGTTTACAGCAGCAAAAACGCAGAAAACAGTGCAGAACACAGGCAGAACATATAAGATTAAAACAGAGATGGAAAAGTGTCTGCAATTTAAATTACTTTTTTAAATATAAGGGGCTTGTATAACCTCATAATCATAAACTTCACCTACTTGGTCCTAGTCAGCCACATTTTCTGGCGTATTTCCTCTCCCTCAGTCATCACACTGTCTAAACTTGACAGGCATTAAATTAACAGTAGCTCACAACCGACTGGGCCATCGTCTCATTGGCCGACGGCACATCCATCCATCTGATAGGCCAGATGTTTTCAGGATGACTGTGACTGCATGAAACGTGTAAACACAGTGATTTCTCTCATTCGCAGCACAACAGGCTGTGTTTTTGTGATGTGTTTATTTCATATCGTATCACAGTGTCAATGAAATTCTGATTTATCTTTCAGCACCGCTGCCTACTGCCTTCTAAACGTGTCTATAAAAAGCACTTCTGTACTCCTAGTTAGCTGAAATAAACATCTTTTCTATGACATTATTTATTTCAAGGGGTCATATTTTGCTAAACCCACTTTTATTAGTCTTTGGTACATTTATTTGTGTATTTGGACCCTAATAGTTCATAAAGTTGGAATTTGAACCCCCCAGGTGCAGCAAAGCTATCTTTATATTCATTTTGGCAAAAATTGAGTGGATTCCTACAACCTGTTCTAATTCCTGCTTAATTTGTTACATCTATAACTAGTTACGTCATGACATTTGCACATATAAGTTTCATTCATTGAATTAAATTGTTGAAAATGTACTTTTGTGCAGCTTGCAAATATTTTTCAAATACAGGGTGACACAAAAAAAGGTAACTTTTTGACAATCCAATAAAACCAAGAGTGATGGAAGAAAAATATTTTATTCATAGTAATTGAAACCTTAAAACATGCCATTTAAGAAACAATGATGGAATTTTCATTTTTTAAAAATTACTTCCTGTAGATGGCGTCCTCCTGTACGAATGCATTCTTGAAATCTGCTGTTGAGATTCCTCATTGACCGCTGCGACATCTCAGCTGGGATACTGTGAATTTCATCCTGAATTCTCTGTTTTAACTCATCCAGAGTTCTTGGTCGAGTCGTGTACACTTTACTCTTGAGATAGCCCCACAAGAAAAAATCACAAACGGACAAATCTGGCGATCTAGGGGGCCAGGGAACATTACCGAATTTTGAGTTCATACAGTTACCGAACAATTCTCGCACAGCCGCCAATGGTTACTAAAATGGGGGTGTGTTCACTTGCTCAAGGTCACTGTCTCGCAGTGCTGCCACTTGCTCATGTCTGCCAATACGCACTTCAAAAATTCCCGTTTTTTGGGTCACCCTGTAATTTAAAAAAAAAAAGAAAATTCCATCATTGTTTCTTAAATGGCATGTTTTAAGGTTTCAATTACTATGAATAAAATATTTTTCTTCCATCACTCTTGGTTTTATTGGATTGTTAAAAAGTTCCCGTTTTTTTGTGTCACCCTGTATATATTTTAATTGCAGTTGTAAATAACCTTTGAAATCTGGAGGTTTCCACTTGTTAAGCCCCTTGTGGGTTTTTGGTAAGCATCCATCACAGTTTTTTACCAACATGTATTATGTGTAAGTTTATTACAACGTGAAAATTAAATAAATACTTTTTTTTTTTTTTAATTACCTCCGCCAAGGAGGTTATGTTTTTGTCAGGGTTTGTTTGTTTGTCTGTCTGTTTGTCTGTCCGATAGTGTGCAACATAACTCAAAAAGTTATGGACAGATTTTGATGAAATTTTCAGGGTTTGTTGGAAATGGGATAAGGAAGAAATTATTCAATTTTGGTGGTGATCGGGGGTGGGGGGGCCCACGGGGGGGCCCATTTCCAACAAACCCTGAAAATTTCATCAAAATCTGTCCATAACTTTTTGAGTTATGTTGCACACTAACGGACAGACAAACAGACAGACAAACAAACAAACAAACCCTGGCAAAAACATAACCTCCTTGGCGTGGGGGGGCCCACAGGGGGGGCCACTGATCAGCCTTGGCGGAGGTCTGCGCTCTCCGAGTGCTTCTAGTTAATGAAGAATTCAGACCCAAGCGTAGCATTTGCAGTTTACGTAGACCACAGGGAAATGTTTTAAAATACATTTTTCCATTTAAAAAAAGCTAAATAAATATCACTCCTTTAAGTTGTAAGTATGAAACTTCCATCACCTTGTATGTGAAGGAACATTTTATACTCAACACTAAGTCTGGGCTTATGTAACCGCTCCACTGCTGTGATACGCTCACCTGTCTGCACTGGGCAAATGCTGCCTCTGTGAGATTGAGGGTTTTTTTTCTCTCCAAAACCTGATAAAGAATACAGACTAGAGAGTCGGGGAATAGGAGAATATGACAAAACTGTTGCAGCACTGAGACGTGTGGACAGCTGTCAGGTGTGACTGCCTCCCAGGATGGTTCGCTCATTACCATCTCATGAAACAGGGGACGAGGCTACAGAGCAGGGAGGGCTGTATCTCATTTGCCCAAAACATTTCCCACCCCCTGGCAGCTCCAGATAATTTGGAACTATACTTGCAGTTCCATCAATAGCGCAGTGATACTTTTTGCTAAATATCCATCTGCCAGTCAGCCCCTGTTTCCATTTTAGTAGAACAGAACAGCACAAATATCCCTGTCTGGATATATTAACCCTTAGGAGTCTGTAATATAAATGGCTGTTTGCTTATAATCACCTTTGCAGGCGCTTCATATAACCTGATACCCCATGTGTTGCATATTAAAACGTGCAGCACATTCTCATCTATTAGTAGAATACTGACTCATCTGTACTGGAACACTGGGCTGAATATGTTGGGCCCTGAAGTGGAAACATTTGAATTCCAATTCTGGAAAAAAGAAGTGGAAACACAGCTTTACTTTGTGTATGGAATTATGGAGATTACATGTTTTGTTCACCAAAGTATGAAACATAAGAAAAATATCCAGATAAATAGATAAATAATGGCTAAAATGAAAAATAATTAAAATTATTTTGGAGTAATTTTTTTTTTTTTTTGCTTCACTTTCAAGAAATGCAAAACTGACATGAAATGACAATGAATAATGATCTCTCAATCAATAAGTTAATAAATCAATCAAACACACAATCAAAACAAGTGGTGCCAGGCACAAAAAAAAAAAAACACCCCTCACTAGGGGTGTAAAAAAATATCAGTTCTGCAATATATTGCGATATTTCATTTCACGATACTGTATCGATATTAAAAAGTACTGTATCAATATTTTTAGGTATTTATTCAAATGCAGATATGGCGGAAGTTCATTTTTGTTTTTTTTTCTTTGTTTATATTTTATTTGTTATTTATTATTGTTTACTAAATAATGGTTAGTTGAAGCATCCTAAAATCACTTTTTACTGGAGAGCGGCACATTTTAGTTCCTTTGGAAACTAGGAGAATTAGAAAAAAAATGTAATATAGCATTAGATCCTGTTCTGATCAAATAAAGATGTGTTTAATATTTGTACATATTTCTAGAGTAATTCAATTCTTCCAGGAAATAAGCTTTGAAAAAAAGAAACAAACAAAAAATTGCTTTTTTAACACTATCATGATATATCGTATTATGATCCTAGTATTGTGATTTGTATCGCATCGTCAGATTCTTGCCAATACACAGCCCTACCCCTCGCATGTATTGTTGCTTATTTTGGCATTGATCCAGCTGATGTCATCATGTCTATGCATGTGGTGATATTAGCGCATCAATCACCTCTATATATGTGACAAGTTTGAAGTAAATTATAATAAAGTTATGTTTTTATAGACATTTGAAATTTTGCCCATTATAAGTACATGGGAGAAAGAAAAAGATTTTAAAAATTTGTAAGAAATTATAACTTAAACCTACTTTTCCCAAAACGAAACCACATCTATTCTGGGTCACTGGCAATCTATAAACCAATTTGGTATGAATTCAACCAATAGTTCTGCTGCTTGAGCGTTAACAAAGAAACAAACAAACCGAACCAAAAATAATCCCCCTTGCCTCCCCTTTGGAGGGTGGGCAAAAAATAGAAACATGGAAAGTGCATGGAAATGATTACCGTTTTCATGCTGCCATCAGGGACCGACCAAAGGCTCTGTAAATTTCATAACTCACCTTATATAAAATAAACATCATCTGAATTGATATGCAAGTTATTTGTATGCATGTTTTTTTTTTTCGTTTTTTTTTTGTGTGATATTAATAAAAAAATGTGTGTGATTTCTAGCGGTTACTTGACTGTTTTTTCTTTGTGTTGACAGTGTCTGGACCTGGACAAGTTTGAGGCGGTCACAGATGAAAACATTTTGGTGAACAAAGCCCTGGACCTTCTGGACAATGATACGTACTGGGCCGGTATAGTCTTTGAAAACCTCCCTGCAAATTCCAGCGAACCACCCGCTTATGTCAAGTATAAAATCCGCATGGACATCGACGAGGTAGAGCGTACCAGCGAAGCAAAAGACAGGTATGTGACATGGTCAAACCAATAAAGGACACCACATTTACCAGACCAGCAACTAAAATTTACAGCTCATTTTAGCATTTCTTATATACATATGCTGAACATGAATCTAGAATGTTAGTCTAACCTCAGTAAAAGACTGCTGAAAGTTCACTTATGAGAAGAAATGAAACAGTAGAGAATTTAGGAAGTACTACGGTGACTGGAACAGTGTCTACCAGCCTTAGCAGTGTTTTAGGATCTGAACCAGTTTGTATAAAATAGTAGAAACTCCAAATTGACTTGGTAGCAAAAAAAAAAAACAACAAACCTTTCGATTAGGCTAAATATTATAAAATAATGAAATCTAAACTATAAGCATATGTCTGTTTATGTCCATTGTAAACACCTAAAATTCTCTTACTTTCACCATATGTGGCAGTGACTAGAGTACATTGGATTTTATTGGTGTTCAAGCTAAAGTGTATTGATTTTCTGTATTTCCTGAAATAAAAGCCTGGATTCATTGACAAACCAGGTTACTAATAATAGGTTTAGGTCAACAAATAAAGGTCAGTCCTCTAATTCAAATCAAGTCATATCAAATTGTATTTATTTAGCACCAAATCATAAAATTGGGACAGGAAAAGCTACCAAGGTGTCAGTGCATTTGATCTGGAACACATGGCTTCAGATGGTCTTATATACCGCTATAAATAAAGACACTGTTAAATTTGAGGATCCTAGTGATTTTTCTAATCCAGACGTATGGGTTTTTTATGAATTGGCTGTCTCATTCCAGGTTTTGCGTGTAACCCATCATGTCCACTTTTAAACACAAATCGTGAGTGATTTTGCAACAGCAGTTATTTTTGGGAAACACTCTCCCTTGCATAATTAGTTTGATTCCCAAAATGTACCTGTGAAAGAATAAAAAGATATTCAAAAAAATAGTAGCCTGTAATTTTTTTTTTTTTATCCTTTTTACCGTGTTACATGCAGATTTTTTTAAAATAAAAATAATAGAAAAATATATTAAAAACGTGTTTGATCTGAAAAATAGTTTCTCTTTTATCTCAGTAAATATTTATTTTTAAAAGAGACCCAAAGTGCTTCCAAACTTGGTTCATAATATTAGTCTACATCTGGTTTGAATTTTTAGCCCCCATGTCCTGGTTTTAGGGAATAGTTTCATAGAAGCACCCAAATATAATATGAAGTATAAGAAAATTAAAGCAAAAAGAAACTACATAAATATAAACTCTATATACGTTCGGCCACAGTATCAACTTCTGTGCAGTTATAGCAATTTTTGTGTGAAATTACGTCGAGTGCAGAAGAAAAACGGTGTTTTCACAATGAAAGCTCTACTAAGTAATGGTTATTTTCTATCCTCTGAAATGCTAGAAGGCTGAGAAAATGTCACAAATGGGAGGTATCACTCAAATTACCAACATTTCTGCTTATTAAACAGGAAATTAGCAATAAAGACGTATCTCTAATATTGATCTCCCTCAAATAAAGATGTGGTACCTTCTGCAAATGACTGAAAGTAAAGTCCCGGTCACTATTTGAAGATATCTGGTTTTTCCAGTCGCCGTAGCAACCCTTAAATCTGTCACTATTATCTGTAATATTTAGGGGTGTGCTGCTTAGTGAAGTGACACAGTCTAGACATTTATGCTATTCTTCCAGTCGTGTTAAACTATGCTAAGATTCATTCTAATGCATTGTCTTTGTTATGCAAACGTCACAATCGTATTAAACTTGTTACCTCCAATGGAAAGTAAATGATTATGTTTCCCAGTTGGCCAGACTATTCGTTTAAGGCTGCATATTAAATTCGCTGCTGAGCTTTATTGTCCTTTTTGTTATCCAGAGTAGCAGATATTTTATGATGTTTTAAAGTTTACTGTGTGAAAATATGACCTCAGAAAATAGTCATGATAGTCTGACAGTTTTTCTGACCAGTATGCCTGTAGTTTAGTTGCCCTTTGCTAAGACAGATCCCTGTGTGTCTGCTTTTAATAAGGTTATGGTCTCCCGGGGCCCGAGACAACCCCTTTAACGACCTGCGCTATATATGGGGAGGCTTCGCTTACCTGCAGGATATGATGGACCATGGCATTATACGAGCACACACGTCAAAAACCCAGCCCTTCGGGGTTTTTGCCCAGCAAATGCCATATCCATGCTTCGTGGATGACGCGTGAGTACGAAAAAAGTTCTAGATGACAGCCTTGTGATTAGGGCAAGAGGAAGGATGTATAACAGCAATAAAGTTCTGTTCACTCGGAGGATTTGCCATTCACTGACACAGTATAGACAAGTTATGGGCTTATCAGACACTTAAAGCGCCAGATTTTCCTGTGGAAGCTTAAGATTTGCCCTTGTATTTGTCTGTATTGAACATGTGTTTCTCCTCTGCTTGTTTCTTGTCATACCCCTGATCATCGATGATACATACACAGAGATAAGGAACGTCTCTAATAACGTCAATAGCACAAGTCAGTAGTAAAAATGGAACTTCCTTAAGGATGCATTTAATCATGGATTGAGAGTCAGCAAGAGAAACCAAAGGAAGAACCTATTGATTGTAGTCAAAACCACAGGAAATTCCTGAATTGCTGATGGATGCTAAATTATTTAAGCAACCGCCATGAGCTCCTTCCTCCCTTGTATTTTCAGGATTTCACTCTCAACAAAGTGAGCGAGCCATACCCACGTCTCATACAGCCCCATCATGTGCAAAGATTGATAACAGCTCTCCATCTGTGTTGCATTTGTATCCACTGACAGTACTGGCTTCTATCATGTTAGATCATTCACCTAGGGACACAGATGATGTGGTATCGCTCTGAATCTTCCGCAGACAAGATTTCCTCAGAGTCGGGGAAATTACTCCCTTCCACACAACATTATGATCTCCATTAATAAAGGAAAAGCCCAGCGATGCCATCAAGAGAACACATAATTACCAGAGAGATTTAAGTCCAACAACACAATACACTCCCCTCAGCAGACACAAAATATTTCCAGCCTTGGGGAGGGCTCAGTTCCAGAGACTGGGGATCTGATTTAAAAATATTATGTGCTTTGCATAGCACAGAATTTACAGTAAAGCAACCTACAGGGGCTGTTTGGATCGACTTATTTAAAGAGGCTGAAGCAAAAACAAGCATGAAAATATTGGCTTTACGTCAAACTAACAATCCTGTATGTGTTTTTTTTTTCTTAAAAGCCAAAGAGGAAAGGTGTTTAAATGTTTAAAGTGGTTTTAGGTTTTTTCGGTTAGTGTTTTTTATTGGTTCTCTATAAAGTGCTTATTCCTCCTAATTCGTATTCACAGCGGCTTGAAGATTAAATGCAGCTTGGCTAGTTTGCACTTTGTTTTGTAGCTGTTTCACTAAACCTGGCTTAAGATCCATATTTCATATGCTTTAACTACCAAAGAGGGTGCACTTAGCTCAGCACGGCAGGCAGTAGCATAGTTTCAGAAGTAGTAATTGGAAGGATGTTGAACTAAATACTGTACCCACTGGAGATATTCATCTGAGAGGGATGTTGGCATTTTGTATTTAGTAAAACCTCTGTCAGAGGATGGAAGTACTGGCTCACTGGTTCCTTTTTTTCTTTACAGTAACTATCCGAAGACAGCACAGGACTGCTCTAAATGCATGAGTACATATCACTTTCAAAGTTGGTGTGTTAAACATTCAGCATGGCACCCGAGAAAGCGGTTTTCACATGAAAGGCAGCCATTTCCTGCACCAACATTTACACCTCATTGTTGTGTTAATGATCTGTAATTAGGCAGTCATGGTACATCTTATTTCCTAATTCGGGCCCCGTTGCTTCAGCTTCATCTTGCTAAAACAAAGAATTAATAATTACAGATGATAAATGGGAGACATAAAGCACTGCAATACCCTCAGTCCCTCCACCATTTACTCTTTCAACTGCCTAGCCATTTGGGCATTTCTGTAAATTATTAACACTTGAAAACTGCTATTTCATTCATAAATAATTGAGAGTGAAATCACACAAAGGAAGATGCGTTAAAACACACAGAGGCATGATGGGAAAGAACCTCGATGGTAATTATTTCCATCTCGAACCGAGGAGTGTCGCCAGGCTTAAAGGAGGGAGACAACATTGTGCATTCACATGAACACGTCGGCTCTAATCGTTTCCTCAGTGGTTTAATCTCACTTTAAAATGTCATTAAAAAAAACCTCGGGGTTGAGGTTAGTTCAGGTCTGCAGTGAAGAATTTAAAAACATACTCAACTAGGAAATGCAAAATGAATAATATACATCTTTATAATATGAAAAGATTCAAACAAAACACCCCTTGGGCCACATAAACGGTACAGGGATGTAGCAGCTCTGTTTCCTGAAGCGGTTAAACAAAAAGTTCATTTATTTGGAAAGTGGTTAATCCTGAAATAGTGTCCCTTCAGAATTAGAAATGCCTTTATTATCATTAAACAAGCTGCACATTGAAATTAAGTTAGCTACAAACTGATCAGTGCCTGCTTATAAAAAAAAATACTCCCATATCCGGCGCATTCACTTAAGAACAGGATACAAATAAATCATAAAAGTACTTCATAGTTTGTGAAAACATTAACAGCATTCAGAGTTCTAGTGGCCCTGGGGAAGAAGCGGTTTTAGCTCTGCTTTTCATTCAGCAATGAAAAAAATTCAAATTGTGTGTAGCAACCAATAATTTAATATCTGCCAAAAACATAATCATTTTGGACATTTTAATGTAATAAAGCCAATATCATAATAACTTGTTAACAATGTCATAAAGTTTATTTGAACGTTTTTATAGGCCTGGCATTTAAAAACAAATATCCTTTCAAAATGTAATAATATATAAATAGGATTGCATTTCTTGGAACTAATTTTTATTTATTTATTTGCAGTTTTTATGCAGGTTTCTGATCAAAAATAGGTATAGTTTTCATAACACCAAATATCATAAAGACTTCAGTATCATTACGTCAGCCCTGCTGGAAGTTGTGTGGTAAGCAGGATGTGGGACATGTGCATGTTTTTTTGTCAGTTCACAAAATTATCCCAATATTGGAATAATATCATCGAAGAATTTGGAAAAATACTGATATACAAACTACCAAGGACATGGTCTGTGCTCTATTTGGGTCATTTAGCAGGAAATGACATACCAAGCAAGGATAAATATTTGATTAATATGTTCTTGGTAGCATCTAAAAAAGCCATGACACGAAAATGGTGTAAAGAAGACCCCCCCACACACACATCTTAAATAACTGGAGAGACATTGTGGAAGAAATTCACAACGTGGAGAGACTTATATCATAAGACTACAGCAAGCAACATGTGAAGATTGTTGGAAAAAGTAAACAATATGTAAGATGCCTACCAACACTGTGTTCTAAATGTTTGTTTTAAAATATTAAAAATGAAACAGTAAAACATGTATAAATAAATAAATAAATAAATAAATAAATAAAAAAAATAGGTATAGTGGACGGCATAGTTGTCATGTTCATTGATCATTAAACAACCAAATAATATTCGTCCATAAATGAAATTATGATTTTACATATCTGAGTAAATAAACAATATTTGAAACAATTCTCAAATTACTTCTTATAACTATAATTAAGGAGACTGAGAGTTAAATAGTGTGTATTGAGCAAAACTGCAAAAAAGGCATAAAACCTTTAAATTACAAAAAATGTTGTCCTATTTATGTTTTAATGTTATAAGTATTATTATCAGCTTGAGTTATTACATTTTATTTATTTATTTATTTATATTATTATTTAAAAAGGTATTTCAATGGTAGGCCAATAATGTAATAACCAGCCAAATTATTATGTTATTGGCTTTTACAATTTAATGGTTCATATTTTGATAGTTTATAACATGGAAATGATTCTGTGGTATGGATCGTGTTGAATGGAAGATGAATGTGTGACTGTGACTAGCTCTAAAATGTTGGATGGACATCATAAATCATACATCATGAACCAACATGGAGAAGAAGAGTAAATGTAATGTTATACGTTGTTTGCTTAATCTTTACATTACAAGGTGTTTTGCTTGAAGAGTCTTTATTTTTGCAAAGTCTAAGTTGTTACAGTCTGAGTTATATTTTCCAACTGTATCTTGTATTTTTATTTTTCTTATTTGTACTGAACAGTCAGTTAAAGGTTTGATTCGTGTGTGGTGTGTGGTTTTGATGAACTCATACCTGCCTGTGCTGAACTTGGAGAAAAGGTCAATTGCAACGAGAAAGATCTAATTTTACATCTTTAGAAAGTAATTGTGGTAAAGAGAGTCGAGCAGAAAAAACTGATTTTGAACCTGGGGAATCTCTGTGGTCAAGAAATGCTAGCCTAATTGCACAGGTTTTAAGCAAGAGCGTACTTACTGAAACTTTTTGTGGCTAAACTATGCAGTGTAAGTTGGATTTTTGGAGCAAATGCCAAATCAAGGTCTGATTGACAGGTGTCCAAGGCGCTTGTTAAACTCAAATGAACTTTCAGCATGTGCTTTTCTTAGAATTAGCTTATGGAGTGACTAACATGTTTTGCCTAGTAACTATTATTAACCAATAATAAGCGTACAACGAATGATGTCATTGAATAATGGGAGTCTCCAGAGTCACTTAAGACTATAAAAACATAATAATGGAAACTCTTTTTTGGGGGGGCTTTTTCTTTTTCTCTGTGACGAAATGTGTGTTTGATGCTAGATTCTTTTTGTAACTTTTTCTATTTTTGCCTGAAGCAATAAATCAAGCTATTTTTTTTTTATTTTTTAAAACCTCAAACCTTGTTTTTGGTGAGTTCTTCATTTCTCCTGGTTTGGTCCGTCCATCCGAAACATAACTGGTGAGTTAATTTAAATTACGCAACCCCCCTCTGGTAAGCAGCCTAAATGGAGTAGTCCAGAGCCACCGTTGGTCTAAACAATCTCTAGAACATGCAGGTTTTTTTCCAAGATAACCGGAGATTTTTTAAATTTAACGAAACTGGGGCAGTAGTTCATTAACTGAAATAAATTGTGGTTTTTGAGATTTACTGCTTGCTGCATGTTTACAGTTCGAAAGTTACCATTGAGCACTGATAGGAAGTCATATATGGACTTTAATTTGTTGAGTTCTCCTCCACTGAAAGTACCACCCACTCCACCCACCCTGCCTCCAGTGCCGCTACACACACTTGTGTTTGACTGCGTGTGAATGTTTGATGGTGGTCAGAGGGGCCACCACCTAACACTCAGGCTTCTGTCAGCCCTGATCCAGGGCAGGTGCTGATACAAACGTAGCTTACCACCATCACAGTGTGAATGTGTGAGTGATTGAATAATGGATCTAATGAGTATATGTTAATAGAGAAGCTCTATATAAATGTAATCCATTATTATTATTATTCTACTGGGAGATTGAGCTCCTGCATCCAGACCACAAGACTCTAACATAGCGGCGCAACCGGACAACTTTGTCAATTCAACCTGTTATTGATTCTTGATAGAACATGCAGAACATTATGTTGCTGTTGTCCCTGTTTCGTCCTCGCAGCTCTGGACTGGGACACACCCAGAGAACTATTGAACAACCACTGGTGGCATTTGGAAGTGGAGATTACCAAACTGCTTTAGTCTGCACCGTCTGTGCATCCACATACGTGAGATGACGGTGTGGGATAAAGCTTGGCCCCCTGCTTGACCTGATAGCACGTAAACCTCTTTTTTATCAGCGGCCTCTGTGCCATCTCACGCTCCGGAATCACAGGCATCTCTTGTTTGGCTCCCGAGGCTGTGTTTCACATCAATAGGTCTTTGGCATTCACATGGGCTTGATGTGAGATCTGAGGCCGTTTCCACCAGGACATAACTTAGTCGTGCAGTGGACGTGAGGAATATTTAGCTCAAAGATGTAAGAGAGAGAGAGAGAGAGACGCCGCTGTAAACGCACATAATTAACCTGATTAACATACTGCAACAGTGCACTGATGGGAAGTGTGAGAGAAGCAGCGGAGACTAATTGGGACATCTGACACTCGTAACAAATGAAAATCAGCTTTATAGAGCTGGTGTTGTGGTCAGAAGTATCATTCACATTTAATTATACCACAGTGGATTTATTATGATTTGATCATTCTATATTAAAACACCTTGTTGCTGCAGCATCTGGCTTTAGATACAAAAATTGCATACATGATAGGGATGCATTGATGTCGATAGCAGTATTGGTCCGATACTGAGTGTGTCAGAGGCGATTTCTCATAGACTTCCCCTAAAATTATGAAAACTAAATGGTCAAATATGTATGGTTGTGGTGACATTTCATTGACTACAAATGTGTTAGAACACGTTCATCTCAAAGGCGAGTTCGTTCAGAATCAGCTTTATCACAAACCAACAGACTCGATGTTGTTCACTTCTCATACATTCTCGTGTCGCTGTTTTCTCATTTGATCTCTGCTCAGTGCATTTGCTTGTAGGCGCCCGGCGTCCATGCACTTCAATGGGACTGAGTGGAACAGTTTTTTTCATTGCCTCAAAACTGGACGGTAATTGGATAAATGCCACGATGTTGTCCCGCCCCCGGATGCTTGGCGTCTCTAGGGGTGAATGGAGCTGTGGGCGGAGCTCGGCCGGGCTGGACGCCTGATTCCACATGCTGATTGGAGGATCAGTCGAAAGGCTGTATCCCGTTTGATTGACAGCTAGTTTGGGATCTACTCCTTCACTGACAGAGTTCAGTTTAATACCGTCGCACATTCCGCTGTGAAATGGAGAGAGAAACCACTACGAAGTTACTCGTTCATTTCTTGCACTGTAAATGAAACACACTCATTGTACTTCCTTGTTTCAATTTAACATAATTTCAACGTTTTCTTGTTGCAGTTACATAATTTAATCATTTCAAGTTCGAGTTGAATATCATTTTGTAGATAGTTAAATCAATCATACTGTCCGCTAGGTCGGAGTGAACTAGGTATCAGTTCCCTGGAAAAGACGCCTACTTGGTACGATGAGGTCACTGACCATTTTCTTAAAAAGGAACGGAGGTCCGAATTTATGTTTAAATAACTTGATAATTTTTTTGATGTAAGCCGACATGAACTTCCCCTTTCTGAAAGACGAGCAGCTGCCACTGGAGTGCGTGTACTTCTACTCGTACTCGTACAACTGCTCCGATACAAACACACTGATACCACTTTACAGCAGCGTGACGTTCATAGTTAAGTGCAGCAGGTACGCGGCGGAGGAGTAATGTCAACAGTGTGGAAATTTTTCAAAATAAACGACGGGGACAAAAGTAACGGTGACTGAAAGTTACGTTAAAGACACAGATGGATATGGATGGAGTGTTCTGTCCGTCCTCTGCCTACATTCTGTACATAATTCTGTCCGTTATCCGGGTGCTTGTGGATGCGTACCCAAAGGGAGAATACGGAGCAGTACCACCGGGAACTGTGGAGGTAGTGGATCTTTTCAAAGAGCGACTGTATGAGTTAAAGAAAAACTACTGACATATTTATGCCAACTACCCTCATCAATATCGATATTAGTATCCACATTAGTATGACCTCCTCTGTCGCACCATGTTTATTATTATTTACTTTCTTCTTCTTCTCAAAAAACTTTACTCTTCTTTGTGATATTTGGAAAGTATAGTTAATTAAGAGTGGCGCCCTCTAGTGGACTGATTGAGAAATGCTCATTCCAACGCATTAAATATCAGGAGATGCACTTTTACAAAAGGAACTAAGAACTGTAAGGGTATTATTAAGTATTCATATTGGTACTCGGTATCAGCAAGTAATCAAATGTAAGTACTTGTACTCGGTCTGGAAAAAAGTGGTATCAGTGCATCCCTAATATATGATAAAGGTTGAGTCTTATTAGGTATTAGTGGAAATGAACATCCAAAGAACAAAAATTTATGAATATTTCTGGGGAAATGTTGCAAAAAATTACATTTTTACGCTGACAAAACCACAGGAATTTTTTTGCTTTCATATTTGGAAAGTGTTTTTTGTTTGTCCTTATCAAAAGTCAAAAAGTTAAATCCCTTCGTTCTAATATTATCTTGGGTGTTTTTCAGCTTATTTATTTGCCAGAAACACTCGTTATCAGCTAAGCAACGTAAATGGACGCAACTAAGCAAATGCAAAACAAGGTGCATGGGCTGTGTCAATGTCAGATGTAATTTCATTAGTAAAGACTGATATTTATTTGTTGTTTTTAACTAAGGATTGAATTTGTATGATTTATATTTTTTTGTCATCAAAGTGTGATATAATGAACGGCTCAAAGACGTTAAAACAGTTAAAGGTAGGGTAGGAGATCCTGGAAAAACAGTTCAAGGGAGCTACATTTTGAAAATACACAGTTCAAAAGTCCAAACCCCTTTCTTCAGACTTCCTCCTGAAGCCACGCCTCCAGAGTACTGAAATGTCCAATGCTTGTTCCCGAATTCCCCCCAGTCTGCGGATCCATACGCACCTCTGAATTCAGGTCTGCAGGCATGCTTATTCATCGTTATATTAGATTAGAAGTTGGACTTTTCACTTGTTATTTTGATACGTGTTGTAAGTAATCTCGGGCTAGTAAGAACAGCTGATTGCAGTACGACAGATGTCAGGCTAGCAGCCCACTAAAGTTTGCTTTGAACGCTGTAATCTGTGTATTTCATTGTTATGTTTGTTGGTGGAACAGCCCCAATTCATATCTGTCTGGCTAACGTTACATTCCCTATAGGGATGTAAGGATATGAAAATTTCATATCACAGTTATTGGGACCAGAATTATCACGGTTAACATTATTATCGCGGTATTGTTGAAATTGTGCTCAAAATGTTCAAAAGTACTTAAACACACACTGAAATAATTTAATCAAGTAGTATTTTGAAAAAAAAAAAAAAATAGTAATTGGCAAAAATGCACGTTCTCTTGGCATAAACATTCAAGTAGTAACCTTTATGGGTCTGAGCCTTTTTTGGCTGTTTTTTCAGTACTTTTGATTTTGCCTTTATATACTATATAAACAAATGTTCACTTTATCCATGTTTGGTATCTTTTTTTTCAGCACAACTTCATTTATATCAACTTCCTATTATTTTTTTCACTTTAACCTACGATATTAAAATAAAAGGCCAGAAAACACAAAAAAATACATAAAATCCGATTTGAAAAATGTATATAATTTATAGCATAAATAACACAAAGATGCTTAATGAAAATTTTCAAAGACTTTAAAAGTGAATATTGGTTCCAAATATTAGGTATAGAAAATGAAAATTGGAATAAATTAAAAGTATACTCAAATATTTGACATAAAGCCGTATCTTTATACAGGCGTTTTCTCCGGAAAAGTGCGGTAATCAAACACAGTTATCATGATAATTAGAATTTAAACGGTAATACTAACAGTCTGCAATTTTACTGCGGTTTATCGTTATACTGGTAATCGTTACATCCCTAATTCCCTACTGATTTATGTTTGTGACAAAACAGTTTGCCTGTCAACTTTCCATCCTAATATTGCTAATATAACTAGCCAAGCTCTGGCTCCGGCTTCGTTTCCTGTACAAGTGCTCCAAGCCTCTGAGAACGCATGATTCGTGCACAAAGAGGGGTACACACAGAGAGGGGAGGGACAAATGGCAGTTGAGTTTGACAGACGTATCACCATTCAATCATTTTGATGGGCCGGTTAAAATGATTGGATGGTGTTTTTTCAGTCCTGTCCGTTCCACATGTGACTAACATTTTGTATATTTTTGTGTTAGAGCATTTAATTAATTGGTTGCAATCAGGGTGTGAATTTGTGAATTTGAATTTGTGATTTTATGCAAAATAGTAAAAAATGCTCCAGGAAAACATCTCCCACCCTACTTTTAAGTTAACCTAGTCAAATCTGTACATCAAGATGAATTTGTTTTCCGGTAACAAAGGGAGGATAAATAACATTGGCATCAACATCAGCTATTGACTTCAGTATGTGCAGAAGTTTGCATTTGGTGCATCCCACACTAAATGTGGAGAGCTGAAACTCTGCATAAATGACACCCAAGTGTGTTGCTAATAAACATGTTGTTGAGTGCTTGAGCTGAGTGTGTGATAATAGCCGTGCATTAATGAGTTTGTTTATGTATTTGTCGGCTCCTGTGTGACACTTGCGTAAGTAGACCTGGCTCTGCTGGGCCTCAGACCCAGACCCAGCGGCAGATGTCAGTGGTGTTTGGACCATCCAGATGCATATAAAGCGCCGCTGATGCCGTCCTCATGTAAAATCAGTTCACACAAATGTCTCTTCATGTCTCGTCATAAAAAGTTTTATGATTTGGATGAAGACACAGACGTCCGGACATTCTTACTTTATTTTGTACTCGCTTGACTCCCATCATCTTGGATAAACTCGAGAACATAAACTGTTACTTATTTAGAAAGTGTTTTGTCTCCTAGTGACTGTGAACTAAACAATGTCTTTGCACTTTACTTTAATCTATTATGTTACAGCTATTTACTCAAGAAATAGCATCTAGGTAAAGGAAATTATAGCTTTCAAAAGGGTTTGTAGGCAGTTCTCCATTTATAAAAAAAACAAAACAAAACCAAAGAAAAACACCAAGACATAAACGCAGCGATTAAGACTCACTTCTAAAAGTTCTGAAATCTTTTTCATGTCTGATTAAAAAGAAAACAAACTCTGACTTGTTTGTAAAATGTCACAGGTATGGCATATATCTATCCTAACAAATACCAGTAACCTTTAACATTTTTGTTGTAAATTGTGCTAAATGACACAGACACTGTCAGTGCAACATGATAATTACATATAGCATCACGCAAAGTAACTGCATTGTGCTAGAGGATCTGAAATTAAAATGGAATATCAAATATAAAACAACTTTCCCATTATGAGTCAGAAATGTGTACATTCTCCACAAGTTTATTCTTTCGGTATAAATATACTATAAAAAGGCTGATTTATTGTAATAGGACCCTGTTTCTCATTTGTTTAATGTTCTTAATACCAGTGGCGGCTGCTCGTCTTTCAGACAGGGGAAGCTCATTGTCGGCTTACATCAAAAAAAATTGTCAAGTTATTTAAACATAGATTCGTCCCTCCGTTCCTTTTTAAGAAAATGCTCAGTGACCTTATCGTACCAAGTAGACGTCTTTTCCAGGGACTGGACCAGTGTCCTCTGAATGTCCAGCAGAGCTAGGCTGCTTAGATGGCCTTGGCCCATTGTGTTGCGAGTGTAAGACTTCAGCCTTTTTAAACTACAGATGCTCCTTTCACTCTGACCTAGGCGACAGTTTGATTGATTTAACTATCTACAAAACGATATTCAACTCGAACAAGAAATGATTAAATTATGTAACTGAAACAAGAAAACGCTGAAATTATGTTAAATTGAAACAAGGAAGTACAATGAGTGTGTTTTATTTACAGTGCAAGAAATGAACGAGTAATTTCGTAGTGGTTTCTCTGATTTCACAGCAGAATGTGCGACGGTATTAAACTGAACTGTGTCAGTGAAGGAGGAGATCTGAAACTAGCTGTCAGTCAAACGGGATTCAGCCTTTCGACTGATCCTCCAATCAGCACGTGGGATTCTGGCGTCCAGTCCGGCTGAACTCCGCCCACAGCTCCATTCACCCCCTGAGACGCCCGGCGTCCGGGGGCGGGACAACATCGTGGCATTTATCCAATCACCGTCCAGTTTTGAGGCAATGAAAAAAACTGTTCCACTCAGTCCCATTGAAGCCCAGAGACGCCCACAGTCTACGGACAAATGCACTGAGCAGAGATGGATGAGAAAACAGCACAACGGGAATGTATGAGAAGTGAACAACATGGAGTCCGTTGATTTGTGATGAAGCTGATTCTGAACGAACTCATCTGTGAGATGAACGTGTTCTAACACATTTGTAGTCAATAAAATGTCAACACAACCGAACACATTTAACCATTTAATTTTTGTAATTTTAGGGGAAGCCGGGCTTCCCTTGCAGTCTATGAGAAATCACCACTGCTTAATACATTTTCATTTCTTCAGTGCAAGAAGGAGCAATACCACAGGTCACCCCCCCCCCCCCACACACACACACACACACACACACAGCCATCAGATTATACAACACTTCTTGGTAAACCCCCCTCCCCATATCCCACCGTGTGCATCTGCAACCACAATGTAAATATGTGGATTTTTTAAAAAAAAATTTAATAATGAAAATAATGTATTTATTAGGGCTGTGTATTGGCAAGAATCTGGCGAGACAATACAAATCACAATACTAGGATCCCAATACGATATATCACAATATATCATGGTACTGTTAAAAAGGCAGTTTTTTTGTTTGTTTCTTTTTTTTTTTAATGATTATTTCCTGGAAGAATGGAATTACACCAGAAATCTGCACAAATACTAAACACATTTTTATTTGATCACAACAGGATCTAGTGCAATATCACAAAATGTTCCTGTGTTCCAACTTAAATTATGTTTTACAGACATTACAGTTTAAGATCCTGTTCAAATCTTCATATTCTATTAGTTCAAAACTAACATCAGAACATTATTTTAGTTCAGTCCCAACAAAGGAACTAACATCTGCCTCAGACAGTAAAAAGTGGTTTTAGGATGCTTCAAATAACCATTAATTAATAAAACAGTGTTAAACAATAAAAAATAAGATATAAACAGTAAAGAAAAACAAAAAAAAAGAACCTCTGTCGTATCTGCATTTGAATAAATACCTAAAAATATCGATACAGTACTTTTTAATATCGATACAGTATTGTGAAATTGAATATTGCGATATATTGCAAAACCAATATTTTCTAACACCCCTAATATTTATATAATTACCAGATTTGTTGGTAATAACCTTTCAATCACTTTTTTCTTGTCTTTTTCTATATAAGTCTTATCAATAACTTGTTCATTGCAGTCTTCAACACTATTTGCTCAAAATACGACAGGAAGCTGTTTTTTCGTCTCTTTTTTTTCCCATATAGTACGCCATTCTCTAGGGAGGCCATGCTCTACTATCTCTCAATTTACGGAGGAATCTGTCTCGCGGCCTCCCTAAATTTAGGTCAGGCTGCCAGTGTAACCGGAGCCCTGTAATACAGACCCGCCTGGAGTTCTATTACTTAAGCACCTTTGATCGATCAGCGGATGTATAATTCAAGAGCATCTGGTTGCAAGGTTGTCAGTGTCAGACACGGTGTGCATGACTGATCTCAAGTCGCGAAAGGAGTTAACTCACCCAGACTGTCAGCTGGTGCAGAGATGTGAGGCTGGAATCAGGAGCAGACGATGCCAGAATGAGTTTTCAGCTTGATGCAATTGTTAGTGAAGTGAAGGCGTCTCACCTCTGTGGGAATGCCCCGATGTGTCACTTACTCTTATATGTTAATTTCCAGTTTCAAAGAGGCAATTTAATTTATGTAATCTTGTAAGAGATTTTAGTTTTTAGCTGGCTATGGGCCTAAACTTGAAGAAACATGTTCTTTCTTGTGGCGTTCAAGGCCTCCTTTGAAAGCGATCCATCCCGCGGGGCGAGAGAAGTGTCCTCGAAAAAAGAAGTCATTCAAGTTTTCATGTAACCCGAGTTCCACCGAGTCTCAGCGGCAATAACTTAATCTCTTTGTTGTGCGGGAAAGAGCGGCCGACGTTTTCATTATCTGTTAAATAACAAGCAACTTTTGTTTTTATTAGAAACGGACGATTAAACCTGAAATGAATCGGTTCTAACCCATAAAGAGGCAAACATCCATCTATGGCCACATGCAGCGACTGATGTAAATTGTTTAATACCTGTCGATCCACTAATCCTATCAATTCATGTAAATAATTGATTTAGTTTTCCAGAACTTTGAGGTGGAAATGCAAACTACACAGATTACCAATAATTATTTTACCCAAGTAAGCAAGTGATGCCAGGCACAACAAACCCCGCCCCTTGCACATATTGTAGCTTATTTTGGCATCCAGCTGATGTCATCATGTCTGTGCGTGTGCTGATGTCAGCATATCAGTTGCATCTATATGTGTGCCAAGTTTGAATTAGATTGAAACAAAATTAATGTTTTTATAGACATTTGAAATTTTGCCCATTATAAGTAAATGGGAGAAGAAAAGGATTTTAAAAATTCATAAAAATGTGAACTTTGACCTACTTTTCCCAAAATGTAATGAGATCTATTCTGGGTCACTGGCAATCTGTAAACCCAGTTTGGTATGAATTCAACCAATAGTTTTGCTGCTACAGATATGTGAAATTTTGCCCATTATAAGTAAATGGAAGAAAAAAAAAAGATATAAAAAATTCATAAAAAAAATTTAACTTAAACCCACTTTTCCCAAAATGTAATGAGATCTATTGTGAGTTACTGGCAATCTATAAACCCAATTTGGTATGAATTCAACCAATAGTTTTGCTGCTACAGATATGTGAAATTTTGCCCATTATAAGGAAATGGGGGGAAAAAAAAAAAAAAGATTTAAAAAATTCATTAAAAAAAATTAACTTAAACCTACTTTTCCCAAAATGTAATGAGATCTATTATGAGTTACTGGCAATCTATAACCCAATTTGGTATGAATTCAACCAATACTTTTGCTGCTACAGATATGTGAAATTTTGCCCATTATAAGTAAATGGGAGAAAAAAAAAAAAAAAGATTTAAAAAATTCATTTAAAAAAATTAACTTAAACCTACTTTTCCAAAAATGTAATGAGATCTATTATGGATTACTGGCAATCTATAAACCCAATTTGGTATGAATTCAACCAATAGTTTTGCTGCTAGAGTGTTAATCTTCAAACAAACTGAACCAAAAACAATAGGCCTACCCCTTGCCTCCCCTTCAGGGGCGGGATAATTAAAAAAAAAAAAAAAAAGAGCTGAATGTGGAACCTGAACTAAAATAAGTTTGACATCCCTGTTGTAGAATGATAAAAGTTAATCCCAGTTAACCTCGATATAGTCGAAAAAGGAGACTCAATACAGAACTGTAGTGTAATTAGTGTAGAATTAAATGCGATTTACAGGGCTCTGAAAACGAATTAAACAAAGAAAAGGCAACATAGAACTCAGTCGTTCAGAATTACCTTTTGAAAAGGAGCATCTACTTTCCTTAATTGCTGGTTAGCCTTGCATAAGTGCTCTGAGTGAGCCGGTCTTACTTGGCAGGGATTCAGTAAAGCCTTTTAAAAATAACTCGTTCAGAGTGTTACAGGAGAAATTCATTCCATGCAAATGTACTGAAAGTGTACTTTGATCAATTGTTCGGCCAATTACTGCATATTCTCTTCGTGCTCCATCTCCACATCCCACCTGCGCACTGCTTGGCTTGCATTATAGCATCGGTATTTACGGAATGCAAGCATAAGAGGTATGTGAAATCCATACTTTGTCAAAATCTATTCGGTGTCTCTCCTTCACTGTCTAATAAAAGCAAAGGAAGCACTTTGTTATATTGGCGCAGGAGACGGTATTGACATGGCATTTTGGTGGCATTATGAAGCCAGTTTAATATTGCGTTATTGTGTTGTAACTGCATCAAATCGTACATCATCTCTGGCACGAGGTGCAGCTCTAAATGGCTTGATTGAGCTGATGCACAAGGTTTATGAAGGTTAGCTCGGTGTAATACTAAAAGTACCTCAGGCGTTCAACTCAAAGACGCCCGTGTTTGCTTTTGCCGCAGAGGAACAAATGCAGGTGGAAAAGATTGTAAAATACAAGCTTTAAAGCAGGAACATTTTAGCTGAAATAGCAAGAGGTTCAACCAGTCGACCTTCTTCTCCGCTTGAAGTTCGAACAGTTACTGACTGATAGATACAGGTTCGTGGTTTTGGGCAGAGTAAAGAAGTCAGTCAGTAGTTTATGAGGAACATGTTCATGCTGCTTTCTTGGAAAATACACCTGAATGATTCTATATAATCGTCAAAAGGTAGGAAAGAAGAGAGGAGCGTTAAAACATCCCATAAAGACCCAATTATTCATCACTGACCACAAGCATCTACTGATCTAAAATATTTAATACCTGTTGATCCACTAATCCTGTCAATACATGTCAATAATTGGTGTAAAAAACAGTTTATCTTCTTTTCATGGTCATCAGATATAGATGTTCAGAGGCTCCGTAGTGAACAACATTGATTCACCAGTAAAACCCATGGAGTTGGATCAATGAAAGTGGTTGGAGAGACTTGTTTATGTTCATATTTTGCTAAAAAAAAAAAAAAAAAAAGTAATGTTTTCTTCAGTTTTCTGGTTTTGATAGAATAACCCTCAACTTTAATTTGACCTTTTTATCAAAATCGACATGATCCCTAAATTCATCAGAATAAGAAAATACCTGATTTTCACTGAAAAATCGCAAAATTCAGTGGATAATATTATAATAAATGGTGATAAATCACTTTAGAAAGGTTATATCTGGAGAAAAAAAATCATTTGGGAGCTGCCACATAAGTAGCACTGGATCTTTATGGGTTAAATTGATGGAAATGCTCAGTTTATGTTCAGTTAATGATATATTTTACTGAAAAAGTCACATTTTTCTGCAGTTTTCTCTGTTTTTGATGTAATAAACCTCAACTTTAATCTGAGCTTTTATGACCATTTACATGATCAGTAAATTAAATACAGGAAAATACCTGATTTATTGTGATTAATACAAAATATAGATGATAATTTTATATATGTAGGGTGATAAATTAAAAAAAAAAAGGAATGTCCCTTTTTCTTGAGTTTTGTGTTTGACGGAATAAACCTCAACTTTAATTCGACCTTTTTATGAAAATCTGCATGATCAGTAAATTCAACATCTGTGATTTTCACGGAAAAAATGCAAAACTCAGAGGATAATATTATAATAAATGGTGTCAAATCACTTAAGAAAGGTTATATCTAGAGAGAAAATTTATTTGGGAGCTGTCACAAAAGTAGTAATAGGTCGTTATGGGTTAAATTGATGGAAATGCTTCGTTTATGTTCAGTTAATGATATATTTTACTGAAAAAGTCACATTTTTCTGCAGTTTTCTCTGTTTTTGATGTAATAAACCTCAACTTTAATCTGAGCTTTTATGAATATTTGCATGATCAGCAAATTAAATACAGGAAAATAGCTGAATTATACTGATAAAATACAAAATATAGAGGATAATATTATCAACAAATGGTGATAAATAAAAAAAAGGAATGTCACATTTTTTTCAGTTTTCTCTGTTTAATAATAGAATAACCCTCAACTTTAATTCGAGCTTTTTATGAAAATCTACATGATCAGTAAATTCAACATCAGTGATTTTCACTGAAAAAATGCAAAACTCAGAGGATAATATTATAATATGTGGTGATAAATCACTTAAGAAAGGTTAAATCTAGAGAGAAAATTTATCTGGGAGCTACCACAAAAGTAGCACTGGGTCCTTATTGGTTAAATTGATGGAAATGCGAAGTTTATGTTCAGTTAATGGTATATTTTATTTAAAAAAAATCACTTCAGTTTTCTCTTGGGATGTCTGATAATATCGGCCCACCAATATTATCGGCCCGATATTGGCATAAAAATGTAATATCGGTGAATATCGTTATCGGTTTGTTTGCCTATCATTAAAACCGATAAAATAATGCCTTGATTTCGCCGACATTTACCGACGTGTAAATGAAGCATTGTTTGTAGCTGAAAGAAATGTGCAGTTTTCAAAATTGTACAGTAGAGTTGCCACACTGTAATAGACTCATGTAGGGAGGGAGAGAAAATAAATAAATATGGCATTTTTTCCACAACTTAAGTTGAAGTATGTATTCTTTGCACAGTGTTTACATTTTGAAAGCCTTGTTGCATTTGAGAATGCATCCGATGGGGCATCACAATAAAATTAGGCATGATGTGTTAATTCCATGACAGGAGATATGTGATGTTACCTAAAATTAGTTTAATATCCCACATATATCGGCAGCGGTATCGGTAGATATCGGAATCGGAAATTAAGTATTGGACAATATCGGCATATCGGTTTTTGGCAAAAAAGCCAATATCGGACATCCCTAGTTTTCTCTAGTTTTGATATAATATCCTTCAACTTTAATTTGAGCTTTTATGAACATCTACATGATCAGTGAATTAAATACAGGAAAATATCTGAATTATACTGATAAAATACAAAATATAGAGGATAATATTATAAACAAATGGTGATAAATCACTTAAAGGTTAAATAGAGAGAATATTTCATTTGGTAAGTGATATAAAAGTAGCGCTAGGCCTTTAGGGGTTAATGCCTAAATGCCTAAAACATTTGTAAAAGCTTCTGTTTTTAAGTCATTGTTTAGTAAATTCAGTTTGAAAGCACACTAAAGCTTCCCTTTGACAATATTCCATAGTTTTATGGATTCAAAGGAATATATTTACACTGCAGATCTAGAGATGGAGGATTTATTGTACTTTTTCATTCATCATTCATTTGCTGAACGTAGATACTTTATCTGACACAGGCCTTTCAACTTCATTTTCTTTGTCCTCGGATGGCTGCTTTTTTTTTTTTTTTTTTTTTTTTTAATTCTCTGAGTTTCCTCACGTTGCTTTGTAATAGTGTTTAATAGTTCCACTTTTGACAACTGCAACAGAGTCAGTGAGACTTACCAGCCTCAGAGATCTATGCAGGCATAATGAAATGTACTTAAATGTCAAGGAAAAGTTTGTAATTGTTGGTAATACAGTCTGTTTCTGTGTCTCTTTCCACTCATTTCTCTATGAGCATAATGTCGGTCGTGCAGTTGAAGTACGATAAAACAATGACATGGAACTCAGGACCTTTATTCATGAAGAATATTCAGAAAATGAAAACAGGGTGTTCGCACATTCTTAAAAAGCCTTAAAATTAAAACCTTCATTATCCGTAAAATTGACAATTAATCCTCAAATCTGTCACTCAAAGGTCTTAAAAATTCCCTGGTCATTGGCACACAAACATCAGCATACATTTTAGTGTAGTTTTTGTGTACTTTAGTGTATTCTAGCATATTTTTTTGTGTATTTTTGTGTATTTTAGCACACATTTTAGTGTAGTTTGTGTATTTTAGTATATTCTAGCACATTTCTTGTGCATTCTAGTGTATTTTAGCACACATTTTAGTGTATTTTTTGTGTATTTTAGTGTATTTTAGCATTTTTTGTGTGTGTATTTTAGGGTATTTTAGCACACATTTTAGAGCAGTTTGTGTATTTTAGTATATTCTAGCAAATTTCTTGTGTATTCTAGTATATTTTAGCATACATTTTAGTGTAGTTTGTGTGTGTGTGTATTCCAGCATATTTTTTTGTATAATTTAGTGTATTTTAGCACACATTTTAGTGCAGTTTGTGTATTTTAGTATATTCTAGCACATTTCTTGTGTATTCTAGTGTATTTTAGCGTACATTTTAGTGTAGTTTTTGTGTATTTTAGTGTATTTTAGCATATTTCTGTGTAATTTAGTGTATTTTAGCACACATTTTAGTGTAGTTTGTGTATTTTAGTATATTCTAGCACATTTCTTGTGTACTTTAGTGTATTTTAGCGTACATTTTAGTGTGTTTTTGTGTATTTGTGTATTTTAGCATATTTTGTGTAATTTAGTGTATTTTAGCACACATTTTAGTGTAGTTCTTGTGTATTTTAGTGTATTCTGGCATATTTTTTAATGTATTTCAGTGTATTGCAGCATATGTTTAAGTTCTTTTTAGTGTATTTAATGTACATTTTAGTGTTTTTTTGTTCATTTTTTTTCTGAATTTGAATGCATTTATTGAGTGTGTTGGTGTTTAATGCCTGAGGCCTGTTGGACTGTTATTTATGTGAATATAAGGTCTTAAATTTGCCCAAACACACCTTGATAAAGTCCTAAATTCTGCAGATACAGTAAAAACATGTTGTCACCCACATGGCAGTGTTGCCTTCGCTTACACCACCTTTGTCCCTGTTGAGTCCTGACTGCTCTGGTTGCTCTCCTCCACCACCAGCTTCGTCCAGAGCATTGGTGGCATCCTCCCCATGGTCCTGGTTCTGGCCTTCATTTACACTGTGTGCATGACCATCAAAACCCTGGTGCTGGAGAAGGAGCTGAGGCTCAAGGAAGTCCTCCGCATCGTCGGCGTCCAAAACGGCGCCCTTTGGTTTTCGAGGTTTACAGAAAACCTTGTACTCCTCATGATTCCCTGTGTGCTTATGAGTGTCATGTTGAAGGTCAGTAAAAAAAAAAAAACGTCCTCTGATGCAGAATACCAAAACCCAAAGCATGAACAGCAGAGTCAGTTTACAGTAGAAAAAAAAAATCACCAAACTGTGGAAATATCTACAAACCTGTACCTTGGAGATTTGTAACATCCTTGGTGCAGCTGTGCCTTAATGTGCTGAATAATTTTCAGTTCTGGATACACTCTAGGAATCATCTCTGCCAAAAATAAATAAATAAATAAATAAGAATATGGTGAAGCTTGTAGAGAAAATCAGCATCCGAACATCTCATGGGTCATTGAGGTAGGGCGAAGTGTTCATGCTGTGCGTTTTGGTATTTTAGCTCTTGTTAATCACGTCTAATGAAAGAACCCTGATTCAAATCATGACCCGTGATTTTTCAAATCAGCTTTCGGAGGCTAATTAACCAAGCATCCAACCAAAACTTCAATTAAGTCAAATTAAAATCCATGCCATTTGTACTCGACCTTTATTTCCTGTAATTGCGTCACCTCTCCTTCTCTTCTACACATAAAGAAGCTTCTGTTTTGCAATCGGAGCTTTGAATGTTTTTGTATAGCATGTTTGTGTCATTGGAATGTGTATAATGTTTGGCAGCTGGAACTCTATGTACTATTTTACATGTCAAATACAACATTTTATACGTAGAAAGAATAGTTTATAGTCCTGTAGTGGATATTTATCTCCGTCAGGAGGTATTGTGATCACTTTGCTTTGTGTGTTTGTTTGCGTGTTTGTTTGTTTGCTTGTTAGCAACTTTACGGGAAAACTATTACAACCATCTTTACCAAATTTTTATCCACAGATAGGTCTAGGCCCTGGGATGAACCCATTAAATTTTGGGCCAAGTAGGCCAAAGTTCAAGGTCACAGCAAGGTCACAAAATCTCAAATTTTCCTATCTGTCATCATTGAGCAATTTCCGAAAATTCATAAAAAATTATAAACGACTCCGGTTAGCCTCCAATTTGATCCACCCGTAGCTTATAACAATATATTGTATCTGGCACAACATTGTCCACATCCACTGTGGAATGTGGACTCTCTGGACATTTCAATTTAACACTGAAAATCTCATTTACGACACATTTTTCATTATAAGTCAACAAATATTGATTGGAATTTAATATAATTTGACATACACATGACTGGTACCAAGCTTCAACTTTTTCTGCTGTATGGAACAACCTTGAAACTGTTTAATTTTTTTTAAAAAATAGTCAACCCACACATGCACACCGTTCGGGGTACTTGGCGGAGGTTTGTATTCTCTGAACACTTAACACTGTATTTCAACAAGAGGTTAAATAAAGTTACATATTTTCATTTTTTCACACTTAGATCATCACATATGTCTGATCTGTTAACCATTTATTTGAATGATACAGGGAAAAAATGCATGTAAAATGACCAAATCCTCAGTTTTCCTTTTGTTTTTCCACTTATTTTTCAGTCAGTTCTGTCATTCTACAAAGTGTATCAGAAAAAAGTAGACTCAGAAAAAACTACATAAAACCAAAATGCAAAGACATGTTGAAAATCTGGTCATATGTGTTTATTGAACATGTAATTCTTTCTTGATTGACACCAGTGTCCTGGGTCAGTTTTCATGCTTCAGTGAAAACCGCTAAATTGAATTGTGCAAAATAAAAGGCTTTTGCACATGGAAATGTAAGGGTTAATGTGAGATCTGTCGCCGTAGATGACAAGTTCCATTGGTGTAGGAAAAAAATAATGACATGTTTACCCTCTACCATTGATACAAAGAGCTCACATTAATGACAGGTTTGAGTCTATCAAGCCAAACGCAAAGGGTTAATGCTGTTAGTGAGGTTTCTTGAAGCTTGTGTTGATCTTACATATAGGGATGTAACAATTACAGGTATAACGATAAACCGTGGTAAAATTCCCCACAGTTAGCATTACCGTTAAAATTCTAATTATCATGAAATCCGTGTTCGATTACCGCACTTGGAAAACTCATGGTGATGCTGTTCATTTCCTGAAGAAGCAGAGGTGCTCCAGGCGCGCATGCACAGTTTGCAATATTGAACCTCTGGAAACATGGCTGAAGGCAGACGCACGGATAGTGCACCGAATGTCCGGGGATAACTGGCTCCTGCACTGATACGGTCTGAGCGCACCTCCATACATCTCTCTCTCTCATTATGACATTGTGAATTATTTAATATGGAAGATGGTCAAACAAGCTCCACTATGGCCTGTCCAACTACCTTTTTTTCCACTCAAAAAACACTCAGGAATTGATGAGAAGATTGATAAGGAATTGGATTGGTAAGCAGAATCGACACTGGCATTGATATTGATAAAATACTTCCCGTTGCCACCCCTAGTGCAGATATCTCTTACGGCCATAAGGTGCCATTTTTAATGCACATTGATGTTTACATGTTATTGCAGTGGTTTTCAACCTTTTTTGGCTCGCGACCCCTTTTTAGCATCACAAATTTATGGCGACCCCAGATATTCAAAACAGAGACTTTTTTTTTTTTTTTTTCCTAAAATTAATTTGTTTTTGCTAATAAACGTTAATTTTAGACGACATTTAAGCTAAATAATGTATATTGTTATGGACAGAGGCAGAAAAGCCAGGTGTAGATTACTGCACAAAGTGAGAATTTTATTTTCCTTGGTCAGGATATGTACAGGCAGTCCAGCTTGGATTTACAAGGCTCCAAATTAATACTGAACAAACAATAAGTCAAACTATAAATTATGAAAGAGCTGCAGCATCTGAAACCGACCACAATGAACATTTGAAAGATAAACCGTATCACAGTGCTTCAGTTTCAGCGTCACAGTTTGTCTTTTTGTCTATGTATTGGGATCATCTCTATCAACTCACCATATATTAATTAATTAATTAATTAATTAATTAATTATTTCATCAGTTACTAGAAATTTCAGGCGACCCCATTTGAATTCCAGGCGACCCCATGTGGAGTCTTGACCCCAAAGTTGAAAAACACTGTGTTAATATTTTAATGTTTCTGCCAACAGAAAGTACATTGTGCATATTATTTTATTGTTTTTTTTCCCAGAATACAACTAGGTTAAATTATTTCAGTGTGTGTATAAGTACTTTGTGAACATTTTGAGCACATTTCAACAATACTGCGACGATAATGATAACCGTGATAATTTTGGTCACAATAACTGTAATATGAAATTTTCATATCGTTACATCTCTACATATGTAATTTATTGCATAATCACAGCTGAAGTGGAACTCCAGAGGCAGGACAGGGGCATGATTAGGCGTGCCGTCGCAGATATGTTGAGGAGGGCGCACATTTGCATGGCAAGGAATGGGGCCCACGTGGAAGACTAAACGTACTGGAATCCTTTGACTAACAGAAGTGTGTGCCTTCAATTAAAATCCTGAAATGTAAAACCCAAATCTTGACTCACTGAGGAAATTTTGCTATTAATATTCAGTTTCTCACCGATGGTAGGGGGTTAACGTAATTATTTTTTTCCTGTTTTATGTATGCAAGTAAAAGACCAATGGAACTTGTCATCCATGGCGACAGATCTCATATTCACCCTTACACTTCTATGTTCAAAAGCCTTTCATTTGGCACAATTCAATTTAGCGTTGTTCACTAAAGCATGAAAACTGACCCAGGACATTGGTGTCAATCAAGTGAGAATTACATAATCAACAAACACATAAATCATAGACCAGATTTTCAAAATGTCTTCGTGTTTTGGTTTTATATTGTTTTTTTCTGAGTCTATTTTTTTCTGACACACCTTGTATAGGTCTAACAGCGACATTCACTGCATTAACAGTGGCTGAAAAGGTACTGAGGAACTGAAAGTATTTCTAGGAACAAGGACAGTTTTAATATGCAATGTCTATATGCATTATATGTTTGAATGCTGTTCGAGTTTATAGATAGATTTGTGCGGTGATTCACAGATGCAGTCCGATGCAGGGATGGGAAGCTTAAAGATCGATCAGGAAAGAGGCCGTTAGCACATGGACGCTTTGAGCTCCGAGGTTGTGATACTTTATTATTTAGCACCAGCTCCAACTCCTTGTTTTGTAGGCGTTAATGAAATCAAAAAAAGGATGGTTATTTTAGATCGCGCTAATCAATTTTTGCAGTTTAATTGGAAAATGCTGCTGGCAAATAAAAACTGATATTTGAACAGCTGGGTGAAATGTAATTTCCCATCAGCCTAATGTGTTTGCAAGCCATCAACAATTTGTAAACATTAATAACAATAAATTGAGTTAGCTGAGTGCCTTGAGGAGCGACTCTAAGCACAGTGTGTATTCAGATCACAGGCCCAGTCTAAATGATAATTTCACAGCCATTTTCAGCACATTAATAATAATAGCAAATCAAATGGTAATTATCATAAGGCTGTATCTGGATTAGGTGTGACAACAATCGGTTTTGTCATCTGCACCTGAGTCCTCTGTCATTTTACACTTGTTTTCCCCTCCATTATAGAGGAGGTAATGCATTTATTATTTGGCATCAGGAGTGATATATTTGCACTGTTCCCACACTACGTGCCCCACCTCAAACCACCTGAATTCTGATTTTTTTTCATGTTTGACAAAGCTCACCCGTGAGAAGGAACTCAGCTCGGTTTCCTCACCAAACACTCTGGCCTTGTTTGACAAAACCTTTCAAAAGTTTTGCTGTTTTTTTTTTTTTTTTTTTTTTTTTCCGGATCATTAAAATGTGATTAATTGGACATGCAAAACAACAGTGGAAAAAACAAAACAAAGGACAACAGTAGAGACCACCTTCACAGTTGGATGACAGCTTATTGACGTCTCATCAATCACATATTAACGTAGGACTAAAAAATAAAGTAGCAGCTTTTTGCACCAGAACAGGTCAGTGACTACACACTGTAGAAATACAGTATGTTAGATTTTTAGAGTCGACACAATTTAGACTTTTTTGTCAGTTATTTTCTATTGTTTTCTACATTGTTGCAGATTATCTTTTAAATCCTGGAAAATGCCTGATTATTGGCCAATAAAAAGAGAAAGTTCCATCTAGAACCATTTACTGCCTAAAGTATTCCAAATAGAAGATTAGATTAGATTAGATTAAATTATATTACATTAGATTCAATTGGATTAGATTACATTAGATTAAATTAGATTATAATAGATTGAAATTAGATTAGATTATATTAAATTAGATTACCTTACATTACATTAGATTTACATTAGATTAGATTATGTTAGATTAGATTGAATTAGATTAGATCACATTAAATTACATTAGATAAAATGTAATTAGATTACATTAAATTAGATTAAATCAAATTAAATTTACTTAGATGGAGCTTTATTGATCCGTTGGGCAGAACCCTCAGGAAATTGAGGTTCCAACAGCAGCACAACACTGAATACACACATATCTGTATCATAATACTGGAGGGTCTCAGAACGTGTGTGTGTGTGTATGTGTATGTGTGCATTTGTGTTTGTGTGTCGGTACGATTCAGACAAATTGAGACATTTTTAACTGGCCAATTTGGTACCTACGTTGAAGAACAGTCCCATCACCGCATTAAATATGTCGGCAAGTTGATAGGACCAATATTTTGGGCGATATTAGTCATTTTGGAACACAATAGCTTTACAATCACGTAGCTTGGTTGGTCGGAAGCGCAGTACCACGCTGCATGATGGGAAATGAAGTTAAAAACAGGAACGACGCATTTCCTAGTTTCAGTCCCTAAATATCGGTATTAACATAACCTGCGGTTCCCCATGAGTGAATGGGCTAGTAAGAAATATAACAAGATGATAGTAATAACAATAATTATAAAAAAACAGTTAAGAATAAAACCAGGCAATTGCACACTGGAAAATACTAGTAGAAACAACAAATAATAAAGTCATAATATTATAAATAATGAATTATATTATAATATGTACAATATGGACAAACAGAGGATAACAGTTACAATAAAGTGATAACAGTAATAGTTGTAAATTAATAAGTAATATAAGTACTTGTAATAATAGCACACTGGATAAGATAAGATACTACATAATACCTTTTGACCCTAAAGGGTTCGAAGTAAAAGTGCTTCATGTTTCTACAAACAGGTGTATGATGATGTAAACATGTAAAGGTAGATTAGCGTCTAATTAGAACAGCTGATCACCTGAGCTCGAACATAAACCTCCTCATCTGAAGACTCACAGCTAGGCTTGAGCAACAAAGCAAATGTACAAATAATAAATCCTACACCTACGTAGAGGTAAGGGCTGTGAATCCAGGCATAATAAAGTGAGAAGTGTTCCGTCCTTCAGCAGTTTCCACTGTTGGAGTCCAACCTCAAACTGCAGCCGTTTGTGAAGGCTGTCCTTGGTCAAATGACCACTGTAAAAAGGCTGGGGGTTGAGTTGTGCAGAATAGTGTTTAAAATACATTTTAACCACTCTTCCACCTTTGGAAGTGCAAATAAACACATTTTCTCCTCAATAGAGAAAAAAAACCCCATCCTTTAATACACAGCAAAATATTTTTTGTGGTCTTTGCTTTGCTTTGGAAAAGCATAGTCTTATATTTTACATGCTTTTTGTTACATTCATTGTTTTACTCTTGTCGTCTGTGTTGTTTTGGTTCAGTTCCATCTTTTACGTCTTTTTCACTCTTTTTTTTCTCCTCTTTTTTTTTAAATTTAGTGCTAGAAAAACAATGTGACAGGGCTAACAAAAAATACAAGACAGCACATCTGGCATACTAATTGATAGACTTGAAGGCATACAAGTTCATAGACACCAGACAAGACAGAAGAGTTCAGAGACATTAAGCAAAATAAGGACGGGTGAAAACAGAGGGCTATTTACAGGTGTGTGTGTGTGTGTGATTATTATTTTGTACAGGTTGTGCATATTTAGGTGGAGACAGAAGAGGGAATGAAAACAAAACTGACAGTCTATTAAGTAAAAGGGCCAAAAGATGTGAGTATACAAAAACGAGAAATCAGGAAAGGGTTTTAAATAACTGTATAGAAAGAAGATTAAGGGGAAAAAAAGAAGCAAAGGCAATAATACCAAATACAAAAATAGTGACAGCCTTTTTTTGCTCTCTCGCCTCCCTCTCTCTTCCCGTCACCTTCCCTTCCCTTCTTCCTTCCTCATTCCTTTTGTTAAAATCATATATTTATGTGAATTTTGAATATTTTTCACAGTACATACATACAAAGTGAACACAGACATACAATAATAATAATAATAATAATAATAATAATAATAATAATAATAATAATAATAATACATTTTATTTATAGGCACCTTTCAGGACACTCAAGGTCACCGTACAAAGTTATAAAAATATTATAGTACACGCTATAGTAATCCCAGGCCCAACCCCCCAAACCACACATCTCATCTATTAAGGTTTCCAAAGAGAAGAAAGTAAATGCATAAATAAATAAAAATAAAGAACATAAATATACACAAAGTTGCAAAATTAAATGTATAGTGCAATACCGTTAACATGTATCCAGACAGCAGATCGACACTACTCAAGGGATTGTAGAGCCAATGTAGAACATGGCATACAAGTATTATCGCAATACACCCAATGGCAGATACATTCATAGCACAAAAAGTTAATCAAATTAACACTTAGTGCCCTTACAGAATGTGTTAAGAGGTAGTTACAGGTTCAAGGGTATGTTTCAGATCAGTGTTTTCGAGAAACTTTTAAATTTATCCCTCCTTTTTTACTCTTTTTGCCTTTTATAGCATTTATTTCCCGTTGCATCTTTAGTGTCATGTCCGCCATGTGTCACGTTTATCTTCTTCAGAAACTTATGTAATTCAAATCTATGTCTTTTAAAAATGTTTTTATTTGACTGCGTCCTTTACACCTGTTTTTTTCACATTACATCTTTTCCACCTGAAGCCTCTTCCGTATTTCACACAGCTTTGGTGAGCTCAAAATTCATAAATGCTTCCAGAGAACACATATTATCTGTTTTAATGTTTCTAAATAAGGAACGTAAATTCACATCATGTTATTGTTTTACTCCCAAGAAGTATCTAATAAATGGAAACTCTTGCAGTTCAACTTCAATTGTCAACCCCACAGCAGGCGTTGGCCTGAAATCTTAATAATTACATTAAAGCACATTTATTAATCAGTCCAAACAAAGGAAATAAGACCAGAACAAGTGCAGAATAAAAATGTTGAGTTATGCTGTTATCCACTGCATTGAACACATATTTAATCATATTTTATATATATTTATAAATTCAAAATATATAACAATTATTTGTGTCAATTATGATGCCATACTTGATGACAACTTGTGATTATTTTACTTAAAATCAGACAACACAATAAATTGTTCTGTAAAAATGACAGATTAAAATATTACATTTAAGTGATAATTCATCTATGTTTTGACTACTGTTAAAATATTAGATGAAGTGTCATCTTCTGCTACTATACTTTGAAAAGATTGATTTTACATTGTGTTTTATTCATATTGTTATTTTACTTTTGCTGTCACTTTCAACCCAATTAATAATAAAATACAGTATCTACTGTTTTCAACACCAAAGGGAAGTCAGTAAATGTTATATTTATAATTATAAGTATAATAATTCAGGCTGTGTTGAGTTCATTAATGGGACATTATTCAGTGTGTGTGCAAAATCAGCTCCTCGCAACCAAAAAAAGCCCAGCATTGAAGCATTTAAGTGTGCAGATATTGGAGATATCAGTAACCTGGATATGATGAAGCTTTTTAATATCAGTGCCCAAACCTGCCTCTGTCTCTGTGTTGACCTCTGTGGCTTTGCATCAAATTATTTTAGTCCAGAATATTCAGCTAGTAGATAATGTTGAGCCTATTTTAATAACATTAGTCAGCTCATGAGTAGTTCAGCATAGCTCTGAACAGTTGGATACACAAATAACAGCCAAAAATAGGGAGCTCATTTGGAGAAAATAAGTGTTTTAGTTGCACAGGGCGGCCTTGGCTCAGGTGGTAGAGTGGGTCGTCCAATAACCGAAGGGTTGGCGGTTCGAATCCCGCTCCATGCTAGTCAGTCCGTTGTGTCCTTGGGCAAGACACTTCACCCTCCTTGCCTCCAGTGCCACTCACACTGGTGTATGAATACGTATGAATGTTTGGTGGTGTGAACTGGCAGCCACGCTTCTGTCAGTCTGCCCCAGGGCAACTGTGGCTACAGATGTAGTTTACCACCACCAGAGGGGGAATGTGAGAGCGAATGAATAATGGATCAATAATGTAAAGCGCTTTGGATGTCTAGAAAAGTGCTATATAAAATCTAATCCATTATTATTATTACCTCCGCCAAGGAGGTTATGTTTTTGCCAGGGTTTGTTTGTTTGTTTGTCTGTCTGTCTGTTTGTTTGTCTGTCCGTTAGTGTGCAACATAACTCAAAAAGTTATGGACAGATTTGGATGAAATTTTCAGGGTTTGTTGGAAATGAGATGAGGAAGAAATGATAAAATTTTGGTGGTGATCGGGGGTGGGGGGGCCCACGGGGGGGGCCACTGATCGTTAGTGTGCAACATAACTCAAAAAGTTATGGACAGATTTGGATGAAATTTTCAGGGTTTGTTGGAAATGGGATGAGGAAGAAATGATAAAATTTTGGTGGTGATCGGGGGTGGGGGGGCCCACGAGGGGGGGCCACTGATCGTTAGTGTGCAACATAACTCAAAAAGTTATGGACAGATTTGGATGAAATTTTCAGGGTTTGTTGGAAATGGGATAAGGAAGAAATGATTACATTTTGGTGGTGATCGGGGGTGGCCACGGGGGGGGCCACTGATCAGCCTTGGCGGAGGTCTGCGCTCTCCGAGTGCTTCTAGTTATTATAATGTTCTACACTGATTTTCAAAGAGGTGTAGATAAAGTAGGTGAGGGTCCATAAACGTACATGTTATGGAAAAAGTAACTGTATTTTTCACTATAGAGCAGTGGTTCTCAACCTTTTTTGAACAAATGACCCCCCTACATCATCATGAGCCTCCTGCCCCCCCCCCCCCCCCCCCCCCCCCCCAAAAAAAAAGAAAAGATTTGGCGTAAAAAAATGTTTTGCCGACCTCATCATTATCCTCTCCTCCCATTATCGACCACCCCTCTGAAACAAGTTGTTGAGCGGGAAGTGTGTGTGTGTGGGGATTTTGAGGAGCTCAATGCACAGAGTGGTCTCATGAAACGGTATTGTATGTCACGCCAGTTCTTATGGCATTTGGCGTGCTATATGTATGCATTTTCATCCTTTTGCGTGTTATTCTATGCCATTTGATTGCATGTCAATGTACGCCAAGACTACGAGGGCTGTTCAATAAGTTCATGGCCTCACCCAGAAATACTGGTTGTTATAATACAGGATGTTACATTCTTTCGTGATGGGATAGTGATGCTTGAACATCGATGGACCAAGTGCATTGCTGTAAATGGAGATTATGTTGAAAAATAAAATATAAATTATCAGTCTGTGTTGTTCTGTTCTGGGTGAGGCCATGAACTTATTGAACGGCCCTCATAGCCCTAACCTTAACTCCTAACCGCTAATCGAGTGGTGTTTGACATACAATTGATGACCTCATTCCAGAATCTTGGTATCTTTGGACATTCCCACAGACAGCGAATAAGAGTTCCTTTAATATCTTGGTATTTCATTCATAACATCATTACTTGTTTTTATTTTCAGTGTAATTTTTGTGTTTCACACATTCATCCCACTGGCCTGTTTGGACCATTTGACGGGTCGGTTTTGGCTTGTGAGTCATATGTTTGAAACCCCAGGGTTAAAGACATGTTCAGTGCAAAGGGAGGTCACTCAAAATTCGACCACTTTGGTTTATAGAAGCTGTTTTTTTTTTTTTTTACCTGAAACTATTTCCTGCTGTACATACTTGACATATATCGACTGGGTCTTAATATAGAGACTGACAAACGCGTATGGTCATTAGAACTTTACTAAACCAACAAACCTAGTGTTAGAACAGGACTTTCGCACAATACTCTACATTAAGCTTAATGTTATCTCAGTTATTAACAAGGATAATAAAACAGTCTTACCATTTGAGATTTTCGTGGAATGGCACTGATGCATACAAGGTGTAAAAGCAATCGCGTTGAAAAAAATAATTAGACCATCAAAAAACAATGGTTATGCAATCATGTATTAACTCCTGTGTGTATCATGTGACTAAAACAGACAGAAAAGAAAACATGGAATGCCTAAAAGCACTGTTTTTATCAGTACAATGCCATAGATATTGATGTAAGAACTGAAGTGATTTTGGTTATTATCAAGAAAACATGGAAAATGGATAGATATCAGCTCTGAAATTAAACTCTTAAGAGCCATTTTTGTTGTTATCATTATATTTGTCCAAATGTACCTTTAGTTGTACCAGGCATTAAAATGAACAAGAAAGGGTGGCCGAAATTTTTTTCCGCGACTGTATTATCCAATGATATATGCAGACACCGGTTTCATTTTAACTCCTGTTATATGTGGGTGATGGTTTTGTCTTGTCCGGTCTGGTCTGCCCCCTCCACCCTCCAGGTTCCTCCGGTCTCTGGCCCGCTCCCTCCCATTATACATGACGTTAGCTTGGATCTACTCTGTGGCCATGATCGTTAAGGGCATTGTCGCCGAGAAGGAGGCCAGGCTTAAGGAGACAGTGAGGATCATGGGTCTGAGGGGTGCCATCTACTGGCTGAGCTGGGCCGTGTCCAGCGTTGTGCCTCTGGCCCTCAGCGCTCTGTTTCTAACGCTTATACTCAAGGTGATTTCACAATGATTCCAGTGATTGAAGGAGGACCCAGCGCTGCATTTACAGAGCACTGACCCCTGTGTCTGATGCACTAATGAGACGATTGTTTAACCCATAAAGACCCAAACATCCACTGGTGACCAGAAGCATCTACTGAACTAAAACGTTTAACACCTGTTGATCCATTAATTCTATAAATACATGTAAATAATTGGTGTAAAATACAGTTTGTCATTTTTTCGTAGTCATCAGATATGACCCATTTGGACATGCAGAGGCTTTGTAGTTAAGATGGAAACACCGTCATCTTCTACAACATTGATTCACCAGTAAAACCCATGGAGTTGGATCAGTGAAAGTGGTTGAAGAGTCTTGTTTATGTTCATATTTTGCAAAAAAAAAAAAAAAAAGTCATGTTTTCTTCAGTTTTCTCAGTTTTTTGATAGAATAACCCTCAACTTTAATTTGACCTTTATATGAAAATCTACATAATCGGTAAATTCAACATAGGAAAATACCTGATTTTCACTGAAAAAATGCAGAATTCTGAGGATAATATTGTAATAAATAGTGATAAATCACTTAAGAAAGGTTAAATCTAGAGAAAAAAAAATAATTTGGGTGCCACCACAAAAGTAGCACTGGGTCTTTATGGGTTAAAATAATAAAGCTAATGTGTGAAACCTACATATTAAAACAGTCATACTAACATACTCTAGAGTTGTGTTTAATCAGGGCACGTTTATTTCTTTAATGTGCATTTTCCATTTCTCTGTAACAGTGTAATGCCAGTAATTACAACAGTCACATTAGCGCTGTTTTAATAACAGTAATATCTGAATACGGCTCTGAAATGACACCAGCGCCACAGATGTAGAAATTGCTCTTTGAAAGTAGAGTTGGGTTCTTCTTACAGCCAGCAGAGTAAAAAGGGCGAAATGTCAGATTCAATAGGGGTCATCCAGTTTTCAGGTGTGTGTGTAATGTTTTCACACATTTCCAGCCCTTTTTACTCAACCTGCTGCGTTTTACAAATCAGTAATGATAATCGTATTTGTGAATGTCTGTCTGTATGAAAAGTAGTCTGTGTTTGAGCCACGAACTGCTGCAACTGTTTCCACTTTTTGACACATTACCCATTTTCCTGTAGTATCCTCTGTCACAGTGATTTGAGCAGTTTGTGTAGTGATGATTCTGTGTAACTATGATGTTAGTAATTGCAATACTTACCCACCAGGAGCGGCTATGCTGTGTTATGACTCCGATGTGGTTTAATTCCGCACTAGGAGCATTTCAGAAGCTGAGTGTTGTCTGTTTGACTTCATTCACAGCATGATTTTGTCATTTTTACTTGATTTCTGTGTTTCGGCTTCTGGTTATGCAGTTATGCTGTTCAGTGATGTATAAGTTAATACAGTTAAGTCTAGTTATTAGTCAACAGGGATGGAATATTTACCCCGCCCCCCAAAGGGGAGGCAACGGGTATTGTTTTTTACTCAGTTTGTTTGTTTGTTTGTTAACACTGTAGTAGCAAAACTATTGGGTGAATTCATACCAAATTTGGTTTATAGATTGCCAGTGACCCAGAATAGATTTCTTTACATTTTGGGAACAGTTGGTCAAAGTTCAAATTTTTTATGAATTTTTAAAATATTTTTCCGTCTCGCATTTACTTATTGACAGCGAAATTTCAAATGTCTATTAAAACATCTATTTTGTTTCTATTACCTCAAACTTGGCCAAAAACAAACAAAAGACAATACAAAACAATACACATTATAGACAGAACTTGATTCAGAGAGTAACGCCATGTACACAGTGGAGATCCAGAATAGAATAGAGTATCGTATCGTATCGTATCGTATCGTATTCATATCATATCATATATCATATCATATCATGTCATGTCTATTTATAATCCCCTTAAGGACTTTACAGCTGGCCAAAGTGCCGTACACGAAACATAAAACAAGGGATTAAATAAGTAAGTAAAAACAGTGATAACACAACAAAGAACAACAAATACAACCATCATAAAAACAAAGACAAATTAAAATCTGATAAAAACAGCTTAAAAAAAAATAAAAAACAAAAGAAAAACGTCACTCATTGATTAAAAGCCAGTGAGAAAAAGTGCGTTTTTAGACATGATTTAAAGACAGGCAGCGACTGAGCCTGTCTAACATCTAAGGGCAAGTGGTTCCACAGCTTTGGGGCAACAACAGAAAAGGCACGGTCCCCACGAAGCTTCTTTTTAGATTTTGGCACAACAAACATATACAGAATACAATAGCATAGAGTTTTCCATTTCCACAGGTACATTGTGGTACAGAAGCATTAGAATTCAGAAGTCAAGTTAAAAAGAACAGTTGCAAGAAATATAAAAATGGGCATAAATAATAAAATTCTAATAATAAAGTGTACATTATAGACGTAAAACTTGACTCGGACATTAACAACATTTCGTACACAGTGGCGCGCCATCTTCCTGAATTCCTGAAAACATGAGTATGATTATGTAGAGCTGCCACAAAGCATGTCCAAACACAACACAGCCGTCCCTGGTGGAACCCGGAGTCACAGAGGCTCCATTATCTTTATTATAAAGCCTTGAATACCTGTTGGAGGAAACATCGGCATCTTGTTGCCATGGGCGACGACAGACTGTAAAAGCAGAAATATTAAAACTTTGACCTACTTTTCCCAAAATGTAATGACATCTATTCTGGGTCACTGGCAATCTATAAACCCAATTTGGTATGAATTCAACCAGTAGTTTTGCTGCTAAAGTGTTAACAAACAAACAAATGGAACAAACTGAACCAAAAACCAGGGTAAAAATTGCAGGATAATTATTCTGCAGCATAACTTTTTCTCCTGAAACTTTTTTTTTTTTTAACATTGAATAACATCCTCACATTTGACTTTCTTTCCCTTTGTTTCCTGTGGAGCAGTACGGGCAAGTGCTGCAGTACAGCGACCCCTCCGTAATCTTCGTCTTCCTGCTGGTGTTCTGCTTCACCACCATCACTCAGTGCTTCTTCATTAGCGTCTTCTTCTCTAAGGCCAACTTAGCAGCTGCGTGCGGCGGCCTCATCTACTTCGTCCTCTACCTGCCGCACATCCTCTGCTACGCCTGGAGGGACGTCATGGGTTTCCGGGCCAAGGTTGGCGTGGTAAGTCCGTCTTTAGCACCGACGTGGTTTTTAATATCCTCCACCTGCTAGTATCATACAGTACATGAGCGCTTGACCAGGTTTTGGCTTGATTTTTTTATTTTTTTATTTTTTTTACCCCATTTCATTCCTAAGATTTGTCTGCTCCTTATCTGTTTCATGTTTTAAATCCAAACAGTCTTGCGTCTCATTTGACTAGAGCTGGTTATTATTAAAGGAAATACATTCACCCCCAGTGCTAATATTATCTACAGGAGTTTCTTGTTACAGAGACCAGTTCCCCTGATAATGAGGTGTGACGTTTGTGGCTCCAGGATGAATTGAAGGTTTCAATGACATTAAAACTGCACCAAAACAGCATGTAGAAATCATTATGTCTGTAGTTATAATATTAGAATACCTAAAGTGTCTTTGCTTTGCTTTTAATCACTGGGATCTCCTTTGTTGTGACATATTCTGGCACTTACTTGAATCATTTTTGGCAGAACTGGACATAACCAAGTGACAAGAACATGAAACATTTACATAAAAGAAGAGACTAGACAGAAGCAGCGAGGAAGTGGAGGATTTTCCCTCCATCCTTTAAGGCAAGGATGTCAAGCTTATTTTCTTTCAGGGGCCACATTCAGCCTAATATGATGTCAAACAAGCCGGACCAGTAAAATAATAACATAATAACCTAGAAATGATGTAAACTCCAAACTTTTCTCTGTACTGTAGAGTGAAAAAAGTAAAAATTACATTGTGAAAATGTTTCCGTCTGCAAACTATCCTTAAAAAATGGGAATAACACAAACAACCATGAACAACCTGAACTTCATGATGCTTCAGTTTATCATTTATACGTGTGCATTACAGATCGGATCTACAAAGACACAAAACATTTAGTAACAGGCAGAATGTTGTTAAAATTGCACTTAATTTTCTTTAGACATTTCAGCTTATTCACATTTTATTGTTAAAGGATAGTTTGTTCATATACATATTTCCATAATTTAACCATTAAAGAGCCAAACACTCACTGGCAACCAAAATCATTTTGTGATATACAAGTTTAATACCTGTTGATCCACTAATCCTATCAATACATGTAAATAATTGGTGTAAAATGCAGTTAATCATCTTTTCATGGTCATCAGATATGACCCATTTGGACGTTCAGAGGCTCCGTCGTTACCATGGAAACACCATCATCTTCTACAACATTGATTCACCAGTAAAACCCATGGAGTTGGATCAATGACAGTGGATGGAGACAGTTGGTTTATGTTCAGTTAATGATAGATTTTACTGAAAAAGTCACTTTTCCTCCGTTTTGTCCGTTTTTGATTTAATAACCCTCAACTTTAATCTGAGCTTTTACGGGCATCAATCATGATCAGTAAATTAAAAAAGTAGGACGATACCTGATTTTTATTTAAGAATGCAAAATACTGACCATAATATTAGAATAAATGGTGATAAATCACTTAAAAATAGAGAAAATATCATTGACGAACTGACACAAAAGTAACCCTTATCTTTATGGGTTAATGTTTTGTTTTTTTTGTTTTTTTTGCATTAAAGGGGTTGTAATTTTTTCTAAACTCACTTTTATTAGTCTTTGGTACATTTATTTGTGTATTTGGGGACCCTAATAGTTCATAAAGTTTGTATTTGAACCCTCCAGGTGCTGCAAAGTTATCTTTATATTCATTTTGGCAAAAATCGAGTGGATTTCTACAACCTATTTTAATTCCTTCTTAATTTGTTACGTCTATAACTAGTTACATCACGACATTTGCATATGTAAGGTCAAGACTTCCGACGAACATTTCTCAGAGTATGGAGAAACAGCATAGAGCAGCATGGTCAACAATCTGGAGGGGGTGGAGTGTGAAGTGGCTCATGTGCATTTAAAGGGCCAATGCTCAAAACAACCTTTCTGGTGTCATTACTCAGAAATAGGGTTGAAGATGGACCTGTGGAGTTGAATTAATGAAGAATTCAGACCCAACCATAGCATTTACACTTTATGTAGACCACAGGGAAATGTTTTAAAAGACATAATTAAATTAAAAAAAAAAAAACAAAATATGACCCCTTTAAAAGAAAGACAAAAATTCGGAGTCATTAGTTTTAGGTTATTATGCTATTATTTGACCTGAGATCACAACTGGACTGAATGTGGAACCTGAACTAAAACAAGTTTGACACCAGTGACTGTTAATATCTTAGTGAATTTGTCCCGCGGGTCGGATTGGAACCTTTTGTGGGCCGGTTTTGGCCCACGGGTTGCATGTTTGACACCGCCTGCTCTAAGGGATACAGATAAACAGTATCCCATTGCTCAACTTTCAGTGTAGCCTTTCTGTGTGACCTTTATGGCAGCGGCGCTATCGTTTGTCCTCAAGCTGTCCTTTCTACAGACAAAGACACAAACCAATCTCCAATCTCCGTTGCCTTGAACCACAGCGCATCTTCCTGGAATTTCAATTGGGTCTTTTGGGTGTTTTGTTAGTCAGTTTCAACAGCGCAGCATCAGGTGAGCTCGTCCAAGGTAAACTGTTGTGTTCCGTAGTTATCACACTGAAATATTAGTACTGTGTAACAACAACAACTGACGTCCTTCTTCGCTAACAAATAACCTACCCTGCATGGAGCACATGGACTGAAAGCATCCCCATCTTTCAATTACACAAGTAAAAAGTTAGATTTGTATCTTTTCTAAAATAAACATATCATCATGCAGTTCCCACAATCGACTGATTACACTTTGCTGCGTATATCGGTTATGATTTGACTGTTTTTCCACAGCTGTCAAAAACAAGTATTAAAAAAAAGGTGACACATGTTGGACCGTCCTTTGAGAGAAAACACACACAATACAATTTAATAAAGAGGATAAAGAAGAAGTTACAATTGCTGTTGTGTTCCATTATAAATACACAATAGGCCTGTTGGAAACGCAGGACGGTCCTGCATGATTATACGTTAAAAACAGTAATCGCTACTTGTATTCAGCAGACGTATCATTAATACAAAACCACAGTTTGTTTTGTATCAGCCTGTGGATATTTTTCAGTATTTCACTTTTGATCGATGTGAATACTCCACCAAAACAGGCAGCACAAGCAAATTTAATATTTCCTGATGTAACACTATTTTCTGTTAAATGATCTGTTATGTATCGGGCTGTGGAAGAATGTAATTTACTCCCATATTTTACAATTACACCGACAGCTTTTGAAGAACAAAGTTGAACTGTGTTAAGGATTCATGTGAGAATAAGTGTGCACACATACCTATTCAGAAACAGGTTTATTTATTTTATTTTATTTTATTTTATTGTGCTTCAGAGCACAAGGGGTTTGTCCTGGTGTGTAGGTGCAAACAATAAATAAAGAACAGCATAAGAATGAGAAATAAACACAGAAGCACTATTCGATAAAAGCATGAGAAGCTGAATATAAAAAGGATAGAAATAAGCTGAATGTAAAATATACAATAGAGAATATAGGTCATTGGAAAATAAGAGTGCAAATGTTGATTTTAGTGCAGGTGTTTTTATATTTAATATATTTTTTTAGTTAAATTGTATTGGAATCATATTTATTATAGTATTTAGAGTATGTTAACCAACACTGTTTTGATCATCTGAAAAAAAAAGTTAATTATTACATTGTCAGGAGTTTCTCTTGTGTGTGTACACTGTTGTATGTGATGTAGGAGGGGTTTTTTTTGTTTGTTTTATTTTGTTTTGGACAACAGGAAGAATAGCTGCTGCATCACTGTATTATGTTATAATAACATTTCCACACCTGTGTTGTAGCAATATACATATGGTATACGTCCATGTAAGCAGAAGAACATCAGCTAAAGGCTAAAAAACTGAGCACAATACAAACAAGCACTAAGTAAACCAGTCCGACAGTCTGAGACCAGCGTATGTCATGAATAATTTACTAAAACAGATCAATGAGACACACTTTTTAGCGCTAAGCTAACACTAAGCAGATCCAACAGTGAAACTTTTAAATCTCTACTGATAAAACTCACTGAACAAGACAAAGCCCAGCAAAAATAAAAGTCACATTACGAAGCGATGATGATGTATTTTGTCTTACCTTTGCTGTTTTCTGATCATAACTTGGTTTTATACGAATGAATGAAGCTCCTGTTATTGACTAAACCATTATGTTGTGTTACACTGAAATGATCCTGACTAGAAACAAATGACCCACAGTTTAAAACTAAACTGATTTCTCAGATTCTATCAAGCTTGGCAAAGGTAATATGAAGGATGCACATGCAGTTATGTCAGTATTATGGTCATATATAAAACAAATATAGTGAATGGGTGGATAAATCGGGCTGTATTCAGAGTTAGAGAGAAACATATTACCTGTGTTGCCTTTTAAAATCTAAGTAATAATGGTTTTCTCTGGCTCTGAATGAAACACAAGCATTAAACAAGTGGTGCCACGCACAACAAACCCCAACTCTTGCACGTTTGTAGCTTATTTTGGCATCGACCCAGCTAGTGTCATCACGTCTATGCGTGTGCTGATGTCAGCATAGACATAGACAGCAACAAGTAAATGGGGAAAAAATATTTTTAATTCATTAAGAATGTTAACTTTGACCTACTTTTCTCAAAATGTGGTCACATCTATTCTGGGTCACTGGCAATCTATAGACCCAACTAGTTTTGCTGCTAAAGCGTTAAGAAATAAACAAACCGAGCCAAACACAGTACCCCTTGCCTCTCCTTTGGGGGGCGTGGTAATAAAAAAAGAAAAATCCAACATATAATTCTAAGATTTGCTATATACATCTTGACATACAGCAACAACATGCCTAAATATTTAGTATATATTGTCAGAATGGTGCATATGTCAAATATTAAATTACTACTCTGTACTGATCTGCAGTACTATAAACTATTTTTGATGTAGGCCTATTCTTGTGTTTTGTTTAGGGTTTTTTTTCCAGGAAGTTACTATGACTTATAAAAATGTTATTCTTTCTTGAAGAAACTTTGCACCTCATTTACTTCTACCATCTGCATGCAGGTTACACAGGCGTTTTACATATAAAACACTGCAAACCTTATTTAATCTCTACACAGAGTGCCATTGCCAGGTTTTCCCCTGGCACTTAGATTTTTTTTCCCTGTGCTCCGACTAGATGGATAGCCCTCTAGCCCTCTAATTAGCATGAGCAATGTTCCTCTGACCAAACCACTATCCACTTCATCCCTACACTTTATCAGAGATGTGTGTGCAGAGGTTTCTCTCCCTCTCCCCCAGCTCACTGTGGACTACTTGTTCGGAGGCATACAAAGTCTCCCTCACATTGTCCTTGATAATGATGTCTTTAATCCGACCGGAATTTCAAAAGATCACCTGAATTAATATGAACAGGTTCTGATTGTCACTGTGTGCCAAAGGAAGAGCTGAAGGCAGTTCATCAGAGTGACATGCCGCTTCCAGAATCCATCTACCTGCTGCATCTGCACAACTGGTTTCCTGTGTTTTCTCAGTCAAATGTTAATTTGAAACTCAGCACAAGCCTGAGACATCCCATAGTTCTTTTATGTCCCGAGAACACGCTCGATTAATTTTTAATTTCTGGAAAAATTGTGAAAAAGTCCTGCAAATTTCAGAGATGACTGAATTCATTTATGCTTCTGCTAAGCCTGGATGGTAGAGTAACTTCCTAGGATTCAATATCTCACTAAGTTTACCAATGCACTATAGAGTTAAGCATGATCTGGACTGGATTTGTTTTTGTTTGTTTTTTTCAGTCAAAAATGGACTGGATTTGCTTTACATGGGCACATGGGGTAATACCACTTTATCACAGGACGTTGGTAATATTAATGGCCAATTTGCACGGGATAAGAAATTTCAGTAAAACTACCACAAGTGGGAGGGGTAAATCCATTCACACACTGCCGTCCCCTCCTGTCATTGTGCTTATGGCATCGCTTCCTGTTGTCATAACATCATGATTAGAATATTAATATTGTCCATCAACCCGATGATTAAGCAACTAACATTTTTTTGTTAGCTACATAACCCTGCCACGTTGCTTAGTTTACCTAAAGCAATCAGAAGTCCCAAGTCACAAGTGCCTTTAAAGCCCTATTCGGACAGAATTAGTTTTACATAAGTACGTGGGGTAAAGTAATAATTGCCACAGATTTTAGTCCTGTCCAAATGTGCTACATCAGTAATTATTACCGCCAGTGTCAATAAAGATTACCGCAACTTTTACCTTCTGTAAAAGGGTCAGAGAAAACTACCCCAGGTAATAGTCCAGTAGTTAATAAGTGTGTAGATATTCCGCCATATCCTGTTTACAAATAGTTTTTCGCAGATTTTTTAACCTATTACTACAGTGCTTATGTCACCTAACATGAGGTTTTGAGTAAAATCTAACATGTAACTCACTTTATAGAAAAGACAAACATAGAACTGGGCAATGCAGCCAAAACATTAAACATTTTACAATTTTCAATCAATGAATTTCTGACTACTTGAACTAAAGTCAAAAAACAGGCAAAAAACAAACTTTTTCTACTAAAACTATGTGTTATATCTGACTGGAGAAACTCTTACACTGATCATATTAAACTCAAACAGGTTGCATTGTGAATTTGTCGAGCAAAAAGTATTTCCAGAGGCTAAATTTTTAATTTAACCAATTTCACAGTTTGAAAGAAGCAAAACCTCGATTCACTGAATGAATTTAACATACATTGCATTGTATAACATTCATCATTCTAAATCCAGTCCATTCGAACCGCCTTTAACTGCTGCAACATTACATTTACATTTATGCATTTGGGAGATGCTTTTTTCCAAAGCGACTTACAGGGGAAAAAAACCAAAAATAAAAGAAAAATACAAGAATAGATTAAACATAAAACAGCTGTACAATTAAAAGTGTCATATAGATGAATAAAAAGCAAAATGATAGACTAAAATACAAGAATAGATTAAAAAGACAGAAAAGCAGCAGTATAATTAGAAACAGTGAAATAAAAATACCAAGTAAAACAACAGAATAAACATAATACATTTAAAATGGAATGTTTGAAAGTGCTGGGACAGGAGGTGCTCTCTGAAGAGCTGGGCCTTCAAGAGCTTCTTGAAGATAGGCAGACATGTGACTTTAGTTCACAGCTTTTTGCAGTATGGAAATCTTTGACATTTTCTTGTGAACAGTACGGTCTGAACTTTATTTTCAGTGTAATTCCCTTTAAGAGTTGCTTCTTACAACAGTTTTCTTTTCTGACATTTTTATATAAAATTTTGACCCTCTATTTTGTTGCTGTTGCTTGTTGAACATATTCCGGAAAAAATGACTAGAACAAGCATGAACCCTGATTACTCCCCCTCTTAACAATGTTCTTTGTGAGCAGCCGGCTGTATCTGTGCTGTTGACATGTGTTCAATACAGCCGGCTTGTTTTGTCTGCCTCCCAATTCGTGGCCTTTTCTCTAAAGCCAGAGGAGTGTTTCCTGCCATTCTGTCAGCCTTTCATACAGGGGTCAAGGATGGGTGCCCAGTAGCCCCGCCGTCACCCCTCATCTACTGACTGACTGCAGATTGCTTGGCAGTCGACAGGCAGCACAGGACAACGCAGGAAGTTGCCAGAAGTGTTAGCAGCCTGGCTCGGGGTTTGGCTTTTTCAGACACTCAGTTGGTTAATGTAACGACGACAGCACAGTATCTATGATGGTTCATCTCTGAAGCTTCAGCAAATGCTTCTGCTCGAGTTAAAACGCTGCGAGCAAATGAGGCGTGATGAAACAGCTGGCAGGCAACATGGCAACGCAGACTGATAGGCCCTGGCAGATGATGTCTCCTGGGCAAAGCATCATTTGTGATTTCCTACTGTATAAAAGATCCAGCAGATCTCAGTTTGCAGAATATAGTACAGTGTTTTTTGTTCTTTTTTTCCTCAATTTAAAGTCCCCAGAGACACAGGAGTAACAAACCTGAACGCAATCACTCGATTTATGTCAGAATTATGCTTTAGTCTCCTTTGAAATAATAGATAGATGAACATTTTACTCTAAATACTCTCGACTAGATGTTCAAACACTGGACTACTAAGAATATGAATATAATTACAGTAATAACTGGAATTTGTAGATAATGATAGTAATAACAAGTGGTGCCAGGCACAACAAACCCGCCCCTTGCATGTATTGTAGCTTATTTTGGCATCGATCTAGCTGATGTCATCATGTCTATGCGTGTGGGGATGTCAGCATATCAATTGCCTCTATATATGGGCCAAGTTTGAAGTAAATAGAAACAAAATTAATGTTTTTGTAGACATTTGAAATTTCGCCCATTATAAGTAAATGGGAGACAAAAAAAAAAAAAAAATCATAAAAAAAATTTACTTTGTCTTTTCCCAAATATAATGAGATCTATCCTGGGTCACTGGCAATCTGTAAACCCAATTTGGTATGAATTCAACCATTGTTTTGCTGGTACAGACATTTGAATTTTCGCCCATTATGACTAAATGGGGAAAAAAAAAAGGTTTGAAAAATTCATAAAAAATTTTAGCTTTAACCTACTGTTCCCAAAATGTAATGAGATCTATTCTGGGTCAGTGGCCATATATAAACCCAATTTGGTATGAATTCAACCAATAGTTTTGCTGCTAGAGTGTTAACAAACAAAGAAACTGAACCAAAAACAATCCCCTTTGCCTTCCCTTCAGGGGGGTGGGGTAATAAGACGAAGGCGATGACAAAGAGGACGATGAAAAAGACATAGATGAAGAGGAGGGTGAAGAAGACGACAATGATGAAGACGATAAAGAACACAATGAAGAAGATGATTCAATTCAAAAAGAAGACGACGGAAAAGAAAAGGACAAGGAAATCAACAACAGAGAACACAATGAATAAGTACACATAGAAGAAGATGAAAAAGACAAAGAAAATTTTATCAGCATTTAACGAAAGAGAAACCGGAACACTGTGTTAAATACAAAGCTGAAATTGTGTTTCCCAAGAGACCACTGATGGAATTAAGTGGAAAATTAAGAGCGATTAAAGCAGCGATAATTGGGACAGTATAGGTATGTAGATGCGTTCAGGTTGTGTCCCGAACCTGAACCTCTCAAAAATTTGAGAGGGTCGGATATCATATGGTGGTGTTATTATGGCCTCTTGTTTCGCTGCAAAAGCTTAAAATTTACTGCATTGTTATAACAACTGTCTCAATATTGATGTGGAGGTATCTGATGAAGCATGTGGAATTTAGAGTAGATTGGAAAATATACCAGTTAGAAGTTGTATTTTGTTTGTTGTTTAAGTTTTGCGTAGTGTTTTAATAAATTTGGCTGGCAAAGCCTGGAGATAATACTGACCAAATTTGAAGGTGACTGAATAAAGCATACGAGGAGATAGATAAAAAATAATGTGAGTAAATTAGAGAAAAAATGCTGTAAAATCCAAAATGGTGATCTTGTTAGTTTTGGGGTGATAGATATGTACCAGGTTTTGTAAATGCACACAAAACTTGATTGAATATGTGTTTGTAGACTGAGCTCATGTATGTTTTTACTCCAAAATTGTACAGTTTTGAGCAAATATTCCTCTGGTTTCTACGAACTCATTTACGCTGTGGTAGATTTATAGATTGAACTATACTTCAATAATACAGAAGGATGTATTGTGTTAAGCGCAGACAGATTCTTTATAAATATATATATATATATACAGGGTGGGGAAGCAAAATTTACAATATTTTGAGGCAGGGATTGAAAGACAGTGTATGACCAATTAGTTTATTGAAAGTCATGAGAATTTATTTGCCACAAGAAAATTGACATAATAGAGAATGTTTTTATTCTGTGTCTTCCTTCTTTCTCAATAACTGCCTTCACACGCTTCCTGAAACTTGCGCAAGTGTTCCTCAAATATTCGGGTGACAACTTCTCCCATTCTTCTTTAATAGTATCTTTCAGAAAGTCGACATTGCTGTGTGATGTTCTATTGGTAGCATGTTCTAAAATGCCCCAAATAGCAGAATCCAGAGGGTTTAGATCTGGGCTAGAAGGCGGGCATAAACATGATTCCCAAAAATTGCTAAAGTTGGATTTGTTGCTGTTGTCAACAAGTGTTTTGGTGTTCTTGTGTAAGATTTTAACTTCAAATCATATTTTACTGCATCTCTAACGGTCTTGTTGTCTACCTCAAGTTCAACTGCCATTTTTCTCATGGATTTGGTTGGATCCTTTAGGATTTTGGATTTGAGAGCTTTAATAAAAGCTTCGGTACGTTTTTTGTTGCTTCCTCCACTTCCAGACTTTCTCGTAATAGTTTTGCTCATAGTCATTCTCTTCTTTCCATTATAAACAGTCTTTATGGACACTCCAACTATTTTTGAAATCTCCTTTGGTGTGACGAGTGCGTTCAGCAAATCACACACTCTGACGTTTGCTTTCCTGATTACTCATATGGGCAAAAGTTTCTGAAAAGGTATGGATAATAGTGTTAAGTATGATTATGACATCAATATATGTTTGGTTTCAAAACAATTGACGTAGTGCCTGCTGAGAAAAAACAACTAAATGTGCATTGTAAATTTTGCTTCCCCACCCTGTATATTTTGTGTCCAGTTAGAGAAAAGCCTTCACAGAAATGTGTTACAAAGCAGTGACCACTAACATCACATGAATAGCTGAAAATTGAATGGAATAAATGAACTGAAGCGACAGACTCTGAAGACAAGTGAATCTGTGTGTATATGTGACCTTTGTGTAAGCACTGAAAATAAAGTTAAAAAAAAAAAAACATTCAAAGCGCTTAAATGCTCACAAAGGCAGTGCAGGTTTCAACCGTCTGAAAGCAGCACTACCCCAGTTGCCTTTTGCAGTAGATTATTGATCAGTTGTGGTGTGACCTTGATGCTAACAGTATTGTATCTCCAAAGAAAACCCACTTGAGTAATCAAAGGAAATTGCGCAGCAGTTTGAACAATTATGTGACTGAGTGTTCCTGGAGTCTGTACATTATACGTTTCTCATTAATAACACTTGTTGTTTTTTTTTCTATTTCTAGAGCTTATTGTCGTGTGTGGCCTTTGGCTACGGCTGTGAGAACTTTTCCAAGTACGAGGAGCAAGGAATCGGGATTCAGTGGCACAACATCGGCAAGAGTCCAGAGGAAGGAGAACGCTACACTTTCATCGTGTCCATTATCATGATGCTGTTTGATGCAGCTTTGTACTGGGTGCTCACCTGGTACGTCGAGAATGTCTTCCCAGGTATGCGTTTCTGTTTATTTGATTTATTTAGTTACAGTAGGTGTGGAAATTGCTTAGATTTTATCAATATGGATGCCATTGTCAATTCTCGGGTTTGGGTTCAGGTTACTTTATTCATTCCCAGGTCAGTGGTTTGCAAACTTTTTACAGTGGAGTACCCCCTGAAATATACTTTTTTAGCTAAGTACCCCTAACTGTCGCTTCAGCATTTTTGATTGAAAAAAAAAAATAGACAAAATTTGTTCCTATACCAAAGGTGTCTGTTTATATTTTCAAAACTCTGTGAACAAACAACATATTTAACTGTAATATATTAAAAATAACAAATCTTTATATTTTGCGCACAAAATTTACTTATAAACTAAAGTTTCCTCTTTCAGTGATAAGAAAAATAAATGAATTGGTCATTAATGAATAAATTAACCTTCCATCAACAAAAAATAATAACTTAATTACTCAAACAAATTTATCTTGAATAATATCAAATACAAATGTTCTTAAAATGTTAAAGTGCCAGTTGTACTATATGAATGTTTTTATTGTGTTTTATATTTCAGCATTAATTTTCATTATTTATTTTGGATTCAGTACATGATGACTTATTTAATGTCTTTTTCAACAAAAATTTCAAGTACCTGCTGGGCTTCTTCCAAGTACCCCGGGGGTACACTTACCTCTATTTGAGTGACTGCCCTCGGTAGATTTGTTCTGCAGTTAGATAATGACATCTTTTTGATAATTCTCCAACCATGAACACATGCAACATGAAATCAAGACAAGTTGACTACAGGCATGAAACAAGTTCCACCAATCAGGTTGTAAAAGGGTTGATAAAACAATGACTGTGATAAAAGATGAAAAATAAACCTCTCAAACCTAAATTGTACTCATCAGTCTGATTGTTTATCAATTCCCTGCTCATGATTAATTTTGTGATTTGCTCTTTTAACAAAAATGGAAATTAATGGAAGCACTGTCGCCTCACAGCAAGAAGGTCCTGGCTTCGATTCCAACCAGGGACCTTTCTGTGTGCATGTTCTCCCCGTGTCTGTGTGGGTTCTCTCCGGGTACTCTGGCTTCCTCCCACCATCCAAAGACATGCACTGATAGGTTGATTGGTCAACCTAACATTTCCCATAGGTGTAAATCTGTACATTTACATGACAACTTTTATTCCTGGTTTAAACTGATTAAAGGTTAGATCCTATTTCAGATGCCCATGTAAACACCTTATTCCAGTTGAAAAAGAAAAGTTTGGATTAAATTTAAACCCGATTAAAGTCACTGGTTTAATCCACTTTTGAATCCAGGCTAAATTATTCCTCGGACATGTAAACCCTTCATTCCGTTTGGACTTTATTCCTGCCATTCTGCACATGCTCGTTGTCTTGTCCTGTCGTGTTGACGCACACATTCTGTGCTGACGGAAGAATATGCAATGCAGTCTAGTCAACCCAAACTGTTCCAGTGGGCTATTCTGATGGGATCTACCAGCCTCTAAAACCCTGAAGGAAGAGTTCACCACTTGTTTTTTATTCATTCATTTGTCATGCACTAATGAGTTCGATAAGTGGGCAAATCAGTTTGCACTGCAGTGCACAGATTGCCTTGTTCTTGCAGCCCTTCCGTTAGCTTAGCTTAGCCTAGCTTAGCATAATCACTTTATTCCTATGGCCAGACGTAGCCAGGCTTTTATAGGTGATTTGTAGGATTTTATGAGTGATTTTGTGAAATTCAGTTCTCCCTAATCGTTACTTTAGTCCGGTGGGGTCAATATGATCACAAATTGAGGCTCAAATCATGGCGATGTGACTTACTGCACTAATAAAATCTTGGGAAATAAAAACTAATGTAAAGCTAAAATGGTAAAGCAAAGCTAATTTAGCGCATGCATCCTTTTCAACAAAAAGATTTTCCAACTTCCGTCAACACAACAGTCCCAAGATTGTATGAGTGCAGTAAGTCGTGTATCTAAAGAAATAATTAGGGAGAATCGGATTTCAGAAAATCACTTACAAAAGACTACAAATCACCTTTAAAAAAACTGGCTACGTGTGACCATGGAAATGCAGTGACTATGCTAAGCTAAGCTAAGCTAACAGAAGGGCTGTAAGAACTGAATAAACATTTCTCATGTAAACCTTTATTCGGGTTGAACATTTCCATGTAAACAGAAGAGAAAGTACTTTAGTTCCAGATTAATTTCTTCTGGAAAAATAAATCGGATTTAACATCATGTAACCGTACCCACTGTGAGAGTGATTGGTTGTTCGTCTCTATATGTCAGCCGTGCAATAAACTGGTGACTCGTCCAGGGTGTACCCCACCTTCGCCCATAAGTAGCTGGGATAGGCTCCAGCACCCCCCATGACCCAAGTGAGGATAAAGCGGGTTCAGAAGATGGGGGAATGGAATCAATTTTCATTCATCTGCCATCCATCAAATGCTAGTGAGGTGGTGCGGTGGCATAGTGGTTAGCACTTAGCAGCAAAAAGGTTGTGGGTTCAACTCTCAGTCAGACCGGAGCCTCTCTGTGTGGAGTTGACCTGTTCTCTAATGTTCTCTCCACGCCACATGGGTTTTCTCTGAGTCCTCTGGTTATCCCTGCCATTAAAAACCAGTGCATATAGGTTAATTCCCCTGTCAGTGCCCTTGACCACGGTGCTGATGAAGATCTAGAGTCGGTCCCCAAACGCCTTCAATGGCAGCTCACTGCTCCTAATGTGTGAAATATGCTAATGCTAATGCTAGGTATTGTATATGTATTACAGTGGGTAAAATGCAGAGACTGAATTTCCCTACGGGGATAATAAAACAAGTTAACCTTTAATTCCTGGAATTTAAGCCCATGCAGCATATAATAATGCATCTGAAATCATCATTTAAGCCAGGGGTGTCAAACATGCGGCCCAGGGGCCAAATCCGGCCCGCCAAAGTGTTCAGTCTGGCCCAAGAGATGAATGTGTGAAATGCAAAAATGACACTGAACATATTAACAATCATTTTAGTTCAGGTTCCACATTCAGACCAAATCAATCTCAAGTGGGTGAGATCAGTAAAATACTATCATAATTACATCTACAGGGTGGGGAAGCAAAATTTACAATGAACATTTAGTTGTTTTTTCTCAGCAGGCACTATGTCAATTGTTTTGAAACCAAACATATATTGATGTCATAATCATACCTAACACTATTATCCATACCTTTTCAGAAACTTTTGCCCATATGAGTAATCAGGAAAGCAAACGTCAAAGAGTGTGTGATTTGCTGAATGCACTCGTCACACCAAAGGAGATTTCAACTAGAAGCCCTCGGAGAGCGCAGACCTCCGCCAAGGCTGATCAGTGGCACCCCCCGTGGGCCCCCCCACCCCCGATCACCACCAAAATTTAATCATTTCTTCCTTATCCCATTTCCAACAAACCCTGAAAATTTCATCCAAATCTGTCCATAACTTTTTGAGTTATGTTGCACACTAACGGACAGACAAACAAACAAACCCTGGCAAAAACATAACCTCCTTGGCGGAGGTAAAAATAGTTGGAGTGTCCATAAAGACTGTTTATAATGTAAAGAAGAGAATGACTATGAGCAAAACTATTAGGAGAAAGTCTGGAAGATAATATTAAAGAAGAATGGGAGAAGTTGTCACCCGAATATTTGAGGAACACTTGCGCAAGTTTCAGGAAGCATGTGAAGGCAGTTATTGAGAAAGGAGGAGGACACATAGAATAAAAACATTTTCTATTATGTACATTTTCTTGTGGCAAATAAATTCTCATGACGTTCAATAAACTAATTGGTCATACACTGTCTTTCAATGCCTGCCTCAAAATATTGTAAATTTTGCTTCCCCACCCTGTAAAAAATTGAAAACTCAAACATTTTCTCTTTGTAAATGCAAATATTTTCATGTAATTTTATATCATTTCACAAAAAATGTGAATAACCTGAACAAATGTAAACAACCTGAAATGTCTTAAGAGAAGTAAGTGCAATTTTAACAATATTCTGTCTGTTACTAAATGTTTTGTGTATTTGCAGATCCACTGTGATCTGTAAGTTGTAATGCACATGTGAAAATGACAAACTGAAGCATAATATTTGTTAGAATTGGACTTGTTTTTCTTAAGAAATTTGAGTTTGTTTATGTTATTCACATTGTTTTAAAGGATAATTTGTAGATGCAAACATAATAATTTAATTATATACATACATATATACATATACATATTTTTTTTTTCGCTCTAAAACATAGAGAAACGTTTGGAGTTGACATTATTTATATATTATTATGTTATTATTTTACTGGTCCAGCCCACTGCAGATCAAATTGGGCTGAATGTGGCCCGTGAACTAAAATGAGTTTGACACCTCTGATTTAAGCATTCCAGTCTTTCTTTTTGAAGTGAAGCCACGCTTGGGGCTGTTTCTTTTTCCAAATTTCCCAGAGTGGATAAGATGTTGCACTGGAATTTGTCGTTGGCCATCACCGTAACTCTCAGGGCCTTAAAAAGTTTGAGTATGCTTACATGTACTCTATAATTCAACTGGTTTTCTGACTATATTCTGAATGTGATAGGTATTGTGCAAACATCACATTCCTGGAACATTTTTCGATTAAGATGTGGGATAGGCTAATATTATTTTAGCGTTACAAGGATTGTTCGGACATGTTTGCACCACATTAGGGAAATGAACCCAATTTGCAGGTTGTAACACACGGCTCCTGTTTTCAGTCAGCTGGAGTCGAGACAAACAGCCAAAGAAACTTTAGCATTTCAGGTCAGAAGTAGAAACATAACCACTGTTCAGAGGATATCAACAGGTTTTTGGTTATGAACAAATATTGAAAAGTTGACATTTCCCAGGAGGTTCAGTTCACACAGTGGAATGTCTGCCCTCTGTGGAAAGTACTATTTTAAGCACAGCTGAAAGTAAACAGGAATATAAGTCCAATAGTTATTTATTGCTTATTATTTATTGCTAGTCATGTAAGGGCAAAAACTCTATGCAATATAAATAAATATTACCTTTTCCTTTCATTTTTTGTGATGATGAGAAATAAATGTTATAATAATAGTAATTCATATACAGCAGAAACTTGGAGATTTTAAATTTACAAGGGCGTCGAGAGAAAAGGTGAACAAACCCACTGCTTACCCGGTCACTTTTCATGTCCACAACGCCACATGAAGCAGATAAATGGTTGTTTTTCGTCTGCAGTGACAGCACACACCTCTAAAACACCAGGGTCATTGTGCATAAACTTATCATTCAACAGAATTATTATGAATATTATTGTTAGCGTCTTTGTGTCAGACATAATTTCTCATGGCCACTAGAATTACCCGCATCACTTCACAGAACTCTCGAATATGTCAAAGTGAATGACGACCTTCGGAATTTTCTATCACCGCGACTGAAAATGTCCGATTAATTCAACCTCTGGCGTAAACACATGAGTTGGAGGTCATTATTGTGCAGCTCTTAACTGTCAGAAAAACATGCAGGCATTGATGAAATGAATTAATAACATGATTCTGAAGCTGCAATGGGATTATAATTCCCCTCCCTGGTTATGAATTTTGTTCATGTTATCAGAGGATTACTTTTGTTATACCATATCTAAAAATATTTTCTCCATGACGTCAATTCATCTGGCCTCGGTTAAGCCAATAGTAACCTCTGTTGTCATGACAGGCCAATCTAATGCCGTTCTCATTAACTCTAATTAAAAGAAGGCAGGATTTGTGCCACGCTGTCCAGAGGAAACACTGTAAAGCACCGCATTCACTCAAGCCAAACGGTTATTAAAATGTGAATAATGTTCTCTGTGCTTGATCCCAGGTCAATATGGAATCCCTAAGCCATGGTACTTCCCTTTCACGGCGTCTTATTGGTGTGGGACGGCCGCGGTTGCCGCCGGTGACCCCGATCTGCTGAAGGTCTCCGAAGAACACAATGGTAAAATGACTTGTAATATTCAGTTCTCATCTCGCAAACCGGTTATGTTTTCGAGCTTGGGTGTCAAACTCATTTTAGTTCAGGAGCCACATTTAGACCAATATGATCTCAAGTGGGTTGGAGCAGTAATAAGATATTAACCTATAAATAACGTCAACTCCAACACCTTTCTCTGTGTTTTAGAGTGAAAAAGTAAAATTACATTGTCAGAATGTTTCTATCTCTAATCTACAAACTATCCTTTAAAAAATGTGAGTAACATTCCCCCTTTTTTCTTTTTCTTTGTATATGTGTGTGTATACATGTGGGTGCAGGTGTAATGTTCTTGTTTCGACATCTAATATACTGGATGCTGTATATGACTTTTTTTATATTGTCATCATTGTTCTAATTTCAGTAATTGTTCTAATTTCAATATTGTGATGTGTTGTTTTCTATGTTTTATTGTCTTAGCTTGCATCTCATTTACTGCTGTTGTGCCCTTCTGCTTTGTCTGTCAAAGCCCTTTGTAAACTCAGTTTTCAAAGGTGCTATATAAATAAAAATTATTATTGTTATAATAAAAAGAGTCTTTAAAAAAACACAGAAAATAATAGTGAATAACATGAACAACCTGAATATCTTTAGAAAGAAGTGAAAGTGAGAAGTGAAATTTTAACAATATTATGCATCAGTTTATCATTTACACATGTACATTAGAAATTATAGATCACAGTAGATCTACAAATACACAAAACATTAATAACAGGCAGAATACTGGTAAAATTGCACTTGCTTATCTTAAGACATGTCATGTTTTTCAGATTACTTCAGGTTATTCATATTTTTTGTTAGAGGATAGTTTGTAAATGCAAACATTTTTGTGTAATTTTACTTTATTTACACTAAAAATACTGTCACAGGTTGTCATGATAGTATTTTACTGGTTCAGTCCGCTTGAGATCATATTGGTCTGTATATGGTCCTTGAAGAAAAATCATGTTAACATCCTTAATTGTTGATATCTTCAGTGAATGCATTTTCACAAATTCATCCCACAAGACAGATTGGACCTTTTGGCGGGCCGGTTTTGGCCCGCTGGCTGTATGTTTGACACCCTTGTTTTAGAATATTCAACATAGTAGAAGGAACATAGTTCTCATAAAATGTGGGAGTTAATTGGGATGAGTCGCAAACAAACATTAGCACCTTATTTGTTGCATTGGGTGATAATAGTGCTTGACACTTTGAGAGAAAACAGGGTGAACTTCTAGTCTGGAACTCACCAAGAACCAAACATATTTCCAATTCCAGTTCATTTTCAAGGAACTGAGCTAAGAAAGTAGTGTTTTAAAGCTTATGTTGGACATGTTTTTGAAAAAAGCATAACTAATCTTAACAATGTTTATGCATTTGTGCGTTTTGCTAAAGAGTATCTTGAGAAACCGCCCCCCAATATGAAGGTGGGGGTGTCCGTCTGCAATCTGGTCAAAATCTACAAGAACGGAAAGAAGCTGGCAGTGGATGGACTGAGCGTGGACTTCTACGAGAATCAGATCACATCTTTCCTCGGCCACAACGGAGCAGGAAAAACAACCACAATGTAAGTCAAATATCTACCTTCTATCGTGCATCGCCGATCAGGCTCAGCGTTCATATAATCTCACAGGGTGCAACTAATCTAAGTCGTACACAACGCCGACTCTACTGTAACTACATTCATTCAGAGGTCACCGGTTTCAAACAGTGACGTCTTTTGAGAGGACATTTATCACATGGACTCAGCTGTTGAGTCGGCAGTGGGAGTTGTCTAATCGGCACTTACAAAAAAAGAAAAAAAAAACAGGAAAAAAGTGTAAAGGTTTAAAGGGTGCTGGATGACAGGAAATTAATGAAACCCACTGGCCCAGATAGAATGAACGCGAAAGGCAAGTGATGCAAGACTCTGGGCTGAAAGGAAGACGTCTGCTCTGAGAGACTGAGACAAAACATAACAGACCACAATAACAGAGGAAGGACTTTATCACACCCTGGAGAAGTGGGGATGCTTTACTCAGACACAGTATCTATGTGCATCTTTTCTTCCTGGACAGAAATGATGGCACTTAACCCTTTAATAACTCTGCAATCTCACCGGTGCTGCATTTTGCACTTTACCGCATTCATATTACTGTAACTCCCAAAATGTTTGCGCTATCCACAAAATTCAAAAAGCATCGGAAAGCTGAGATCCTGAGCTTTCCAACACTATATAACACTTTACTGCTGCAATGTGGGGCTTACAAGTAAAAAGACTTCTACACAGGCTGAAAAAAACCCAGGAAATAACAAAAAATATGAAGTCATAATATGGATACTGAATGTTCAAGACTAAAAAGCACGTTTAAACAGATGTCAAGTAGTTTAAAGTTTCGTTATGGACATTTACAGTTGTTTTTGATAATAAATATACTAAAAACTTCAATTCTGTATTTTTCTTTTTTACAAAAACACACTGTTTTAAGCATTTATTATTTATAATAATGATAATTAATGACCAGATATTGAAAGTTAAGTTCTTCATGAAAACAAAGGTGCGAAAATGAGATAGCTAGATAGAGAGATAGAGAGATAGGTCTTTATTGTCATTGCACAATCATACAAAGTATAATAATACAATAATACTAATATAATAATTTGGTGCAGAGCAGAATACAAAGACAATAATCAAAATCAAATTTACACAGGACAATTAAAAAAAAAAAAAAAAAAGGCAAAAAAGAAATTTTCTGACTTTTTTATTGCAAAGAAAACATGAAGACACCTAGGTGGCCTGTTATAATGGCAGGAATTAAAACCTGAAGCACTGAATTTACAATTAGAGTTAGAAATATAAGCGTATTATGTTGCAAAAACACCACTAGCGCTCAGTTTTGAACAGTCAAATACTGTTAGCTTTCCTTTCTGCCTGTTTTTGTTTAACATAGACAGAAGCATTAGTTGATAGCAGGATTTATTTTGTTTGTGAGGACATTAAATTTGTTGTAGAACTAGGCAACGTGACAGTCTTACAGAGTGGATGATCTGTTATGTTCTACTCTTCAGAGGAATTGTACAGATTGCAGTATTACATAGACAAATATGAACACAACACAACTAATTATCTACTATTTGGAAAACAAATGTCAAAGGAAAATGCTGTTCTCAAGTGTGTGCTCCAAACTGTTCAACATTTTTATGAAAGTAAGTTTCTTTAGTGCAGTTAATTCATACCAGACCAATGTTAGGGTCTAACCAAGGTTTTCAGAAGGTTTAGGTGCTGTCATGGTCAAAGCACTTCCCATCCTAGCGGT